>NC_134483.1:391569402-391869402 GCF_040206685.1 Ascaphus truei | reverse complement strand
TGCTAAAGGCAGATATTATCACACTCCGCTCACACCACGGACACCCTCCTTTTGAAGCGCTATGTACATTAATGGCGTTATATACATATATAATGCAATATATTAATTCAAACAGTGCTTATGAGCTCTTACCAGCATTTTAAACAAAAACATCTTAATCCTGTAGAAATAAAATTGAAATGTGTTATCTTACTGCTTTACGGAAAAGAAGACAGTTCTACATTACCTTTGTACTCATGAATAAACTGCTTAAGCACAGCTAGTTAATTTTAATGTGAATGCTTCACATTCTTTAAACTGTAAGGGAGAGGCTGTGCCCCTCCTTTTATTAAGATAGAAATACCACATACGAAAAGAAATGTGTCCGGTTTAAAAAGTATCCGCCTGGCCAGGACGAATAAACCTTTCAAACTATAACCAGGGACCGAGCTGAATATACTCCCCTTCCATTGTGAGGTATTTCTCCCTTATTCGGTGTACACCTTTTTAAAACCTTTTAAAATTTAGATTTCATCATGAGCAACTAATATTCATATTTTTTGTACAGATGATAATCAGCATGACTTTCGTACAAGAAATCATTCAGGAAAAAAATCATCAGGGTTACAAACAAACTCTTTTACATAAAGTAGCGGTGTTTTTTTTTTTTTTTTACAGAGACTTTCACTCTGAACCCCACGGGCAAAGCAGCACTTCCCTGCTTCTCACTGATAGTGGCACACTCTCTGCCAATGACCAAAACCACCACAATTAAAACAGACACCATTATTCTGCCGAGAACAACCTTCTGCATATTCGACAAAACGGGTAATGACTAGCTGTCTGAGCAACAAATTCCTCAGGAATCAGACCAGATTTACACTCGCATTTAAAAATTGTACATTCCTAGGCTTCCGTCCAGAGTCATTCTTACTCATGCAAGCACCCATTAGTGGCTTAAAGAAAAACAGCTTAATTATGACAAATAATTGCAATATTTATACTTACACAATATACAATGGTCGTTCAGCTAGATCAGAGATAACAGTCCAGTCGTGCACAGAATTTACTGGACTCTTACCAAAAATTCTGTTTTAAAGGGCCTATCCCAATTCTTCAGTCACAATTTAGGTCTATTAAATTCCCAGAGGGGGTGAAGCATCATATATAAAAATTTACATATATACTCACAACCTCTGTGAACTTCCCACTTCTAGACGCCAAAACTGAAAGGAAAATCCGTTATTTCCTCCCCTGGCTTCAGCACCGAGAGGAACCTTTCCCCTGCCAGGTACACTGAAGCCTTGTGACCGGATACACTATCTGCACCTGTTTGCAGCAGACTTCCCAGGAAGCTTTCACGCCCTGCAACTGTTATCTTTGATCTTTGATGAACCTTATCAGGCCTGGGAGACGAACAAAATGAAACGTAACGCACGCCAGGTTTCAAATCCTTTGTCCCAATTTATTACTCATAGGGTAATGGTTTTTATACAGAATAAAAAAAGATATTGGTTAGAGGCGTAACATAGGCGTGTCCTGGGCGTATACTAGGTGTGTCTTGGGCGTAGCTTTGATTAGAGGCGTGATTTAGGGGCAGGAAATATTAGTGGCGTGACTTTTGAGACGTGTCTTTTTTCAATACAAGCAATTGTCTAAATACATAGCTTATTCATTGTCTGTTATCAAAAGAGACCTTGAGTCTTAGCAACTTTATTTCACTACCTTGTTCTTGCAGAGAACCATTCTATTATATTCTACTAAAACACCAGGAAATTGAACTCACAAAAGTATCTAGTAATATTCTGACCAGGAAGAAAGAAAATGCAATTTAGCAGAGAAACTGAGTGCATTTATGAATTATATTTCAGCAAAAAGGCTGACTACAGAATCTTAACTAGTTATGACCAGACAAAATGGAAGCTTAACATGAGTGCAGACTCTGGCCTGACATACTGGTCCTAACAGTGATGTATCCAAACAGGTTGCAGCGTGAAAAGGGACGGAGGAGGGAGGGAAAGGAGAAGGAGATAAATGCTGATATAAAGCACCCCCTGATCCACAATCCCTTATCCCCCCTCTCCACCCATCTCCCCCTTCTCCCACCCTCTCCCCCCCTCCCTCTCTTCCCCCCTTTTTCCCCTTCTTCCCCATCTCCCTCTCTCTCCCTCTCTCTCCCTCTCTCTCCCTCTCTCTCCCTCTCTCTCCCTCTCTCTCCATCTCTCTCCCTCTCTCTCCCTCTGTCCTGAGGTGCATTGTTGTGTGGGTAGACATTCCAGGGAGGGCGTCTCTGGATACCAACTCCCTGATGGTCTGCCCCCCTGTTTCCCAGCAGGGGTCCCCAGGCATATCAAAGACCCAGCCAAGCCCCCCGCTCTTAGGCCTCCATCAGGATATTGAATTCTCCACGGTCGAGTAGAGGCCCCTCTGGTATGCAGATCAGGAACTCCCATAGCTAACCATCACCCCCAGACACCCCCCGTTCCCCAAACCAGCCTAAACCCATAATGAGCACAGTCAGTGGTGCGACAGGAGAATGGTTCCAGCAGCCTGGCAAACAAGCAAGACAGGGCCAATTGAGGCAGCTGGGCGCGGGAGTGTGTAAGTGCGAGTGTATGCAGTAAGGCAACAATTTATTGGGGCCAATACTTGCAGTTTTTTTTTCAAGTAAATTTTGCAGCCGGAGAACACTCATTCTCAGTCTTCTCTTCTCGTCTCATTCGGTCTTCGAGAGGGGGAAGGCAGATGGGGATGAAATCCTCCGTGGTGCTGCTAACACTCCTCCGTTATAATGTGATCAAATGTGGATATGATAAGTAATCAGTGAAAGATGAAACGGATAATGTAGTATACCAGGAGTAGCTGTACCGTGGCACTATGAAAGTGATGTATCCAAACAGGTTGCAGTGTGAATAGGGGATGGAGGAGGGGGGAAAGGGGGAAGGAGATAAATGCTGATATGAAGCACCCCCTGATGAGCCGCAATCCCTTACCCTCTTCCTATGTAATCCTTCTGCAACTGCACAATGTCCTGTCACATACTGGCCACGTCCCAGCAATAATGAATAAAGGGAATGTACTCACTGGTCTCGATGAGTTGTTAATGAGTCTTGATAGAATCCGTTCCTAAGGGCGTGCATCGCTCCCACAATATGTAGAGAATATGAAAAAATAGGAGTAAGCACTGCAAGAAAAAATCCGGACGGGAGGTGGGTTAAAATGCAATAGAATGTAATCAGGCATGATGCCTAAAGATATACACCAAACAGCACTCTCCTCTGACGCGTTTCGTGCCGGAGGCACTTTGTCAAAGAGTATCTATACCGTTCCCTGCCGCCTGTTAATATAGGGCGAATTCTAATTGCTATTAGAACACATCTGCATCCCGCTGCAACCACGCCCACCTCCGACGTCATCTCTCACGTCACAGAGGTGGGGTTTATTTCTAAACGAAATAACTCCTCATTATACTTCTATGTATCATATCATCCATGACTATGAGATTTCTTATAGGATAAATGTTATCATTTGAGTGGGGCTATAGAGCCCTATATGAGATATTTCACTATCTGTATGTTTATATGGATATTTGTTTATCCTTTTTAGTATTTTATATTTTGTGTGTGGTTTGTCTATATTCTGTTGTTTAAGCACAATGTCTGTCACTTCCCTGATACGTATCCAAGTATTGTCTTGTGACATATATTTGTCATTGTATCATTATAGATTATATGGTGCATATTTTCTGTCATCTTTTATATTATTAATTTGCTATATATATAGTCACTTAGAACATCCCCTGTATTAGTTATTCATATACTATTGTTATGTGATTGTTTTATGTGTTCCTCCCACTTGTGGTTGCTGATTGGCCATTGGGTTAGACAGTTAACCACACTGATGGTGACGTCAGAGGTGGTCGGGGAAGGAACTGCATGCCCGTGATCCATACTCACGGCTGGGAGGCAGCCGTGTGGGAGTTTTTTGTCGGAGAGCTGAGGGGTTCCCGACAAGCAGCCCACCCACACATTTTTCTTGCAGTACTTTCTCCTATTTTTTCACATTCGTGAGGGGGAAGGAGCTCTTCCACCATCTTCCTGGATCTGCTCTCTCCGGACCTCCAGTGCTTCAGCGGAAATTCTCGCAAATTCGGAAGCTTTTGTGTGCGACGTGAAGAATTTGAGTCCTGATGCCGTGGAGATCTTTAAAGTAACCGGATATGTTAGAGCACATTTTCTTTTTTGATTGTGGAGTGCTGTGCATACCTGGCCAAATTCTCTCCTTTGTTGGGATACAATTACTGAGAAATTTTGGAATATCAGTAAAGTTTTTCTTCGTATTGTAGCTGCTGGGATTCTTTAAAAGCCCTAATGATATTATTTTTATCATTGGAGTCCAGTTATCGCGCTATAATGGGTAGTGGTCTTGGATTCTGTTATTCTTTGAGTTGTCCAATTCAGTGTGCTCACTCAACTCTGATTATTTCACCTTTGCTTGTTAGGCCCAGTTTCTCTGGCAGCCATTTTTGGCAGAAGTTTAATAAGTCATTTTGTGTTAGACTCTCAGGGACTCCAATTATTCAGATATTATTGCGACGGGATCGGTCCTCCAAATCATCCATTTTTTCTTCTAGAGTTTTTTTTTTTTGCAGCTCTGCTACTTTTTTGCCTAGCATGCTCGGGCATCTTCCACTGTGTTCACTCTGATTTAAGCTTCCTCAACTCTGGAGGCGTGTGAGGTAAGATCCCCCCTGAGCTCATTTATAGCTTGCTGGATTTTCTCAGAGTTTAGATCAATCATGGGCATCAATTCTTTAGCAACTGCTTTGGCAATAATTTTGTAGTCCAAGCTCTGCTGGTTGTGACTGCTAGCCTCTGAAATTTCTTCACTTTGATTTGCTCCCCCTCCTTTATGGCCGTCGGCCATCTTGTGAGAGTCTTTCTTCTTGTATGCTTTATGCTTTTCCTATTCTTGAGTGTTTTGAGGACATACTTCTGTTTTTTTGAGAGATATTTCTCCATTAACTAGAGGTTGGAAGTATCCTCTCTGAGGTGGTTACTTTTTTAGGTAAATCTTTGCTGGTTTTTTTTGCCGATATTGTTCTATTCCCATGGGAGTCAGCAGAGCTTCACTTGAGTGTGTCTCACTGCCTTAGAGCCATACCGGAAGTCCAGTGATATCTTCTTAACAGGCAAGAATGCCTGCTACATAAAGCTCATTGTGACTTAATCATGAAGGGACCAGATCCAGAAAGTTTATTAAATCAGAACTTATAACGTGAAATTACCTACGTTATTTTCCTGGGTTAACATGTTATCCTCAAAGCTAATTATATACAAAAATAATGTCGAAACTTAATCTCATTTGCCTAAGCTTAATGTCATGTTATTGTAACATAACCTGTTATCTTCCAATAATGTGACATTATGCCAGTCTTTGGCGAAATAAGGATCTTGCTGAAGTATAGAGAGAGAATAGATGGAAGCGAAATATTGTAGTGAAATAACATTGTGTTCTTTAAACTCTTTGACAAAGTGCCCTGTGCGTGAAACATGTTAGAGGATCTGTCAGGACTCTACCTGTATGTTTTTTAACGGATAAATACTTTTCAAATGGTCATTTCTTTCCAAGTTGCATTTTTCAGCTGTAAACCAGTTTCCTTTTTGAACTCCATCTCTGTTCTTTAAATTAAGCCTAACTGTGGTGTTACACCTATCATGACACTGCAAAAGTGCCCTTTCAGTGACTTAATACTAACTGTGGCAAGTTTAGGTATCAGTTAACAAACATAACTGTAGCGGTCATGTAAAATGGCTACAGTCATCTCTCCTGCTGACAGTAAAGGCCTGGTAAGTTGTGGGCATGCCAGCAGTAATTATGGAGGTTTGCCCTCACACTCTGGTGAGGTGCCCTATGTATGGATGGGAGTGGTCACAGGCTCTGACTCCATGGTTAGTGATGTCAGAGGTGTGTCAGCCTCCAGAGTATACATAAGGCACAGCACTGAGCAAAAGTTGGAGTGTGTTGCTGGAGGAGGAGTAAGAGTAGGAGTAGTTAAGAGTTATGTTATAGTAGCTGAATAAGAAGACTGTGTCCAGGGACCTGGCACAGAGTAGAGACATCCCGGCTGGGATAGGGAATCCCTATTTAAGGCGAACTATACCTTTTAAAGGGAAGTGCTGTGACAATGGAGGGCTAATACACCCCATTGTGGAGGGCAGCATAGCCCACCTCAAGCAATAAAGATGCTCTTGATTATCAACCCTCTCGTGTGCATGTGTGGAGTAATTGCACAGAGAGGAGCACCACAGAGGAGTTCCTCACCAGGACCATCCCCATGCGGACGCAGGGACCCTGATGAGGTGGAGGCGCTGCACTGGATATACAGTAGGTAGGACTCAGCACACTACCTCAGCTGCCTATCTGGACGGGTCCTCCCCATACACCATCATGCGGGAGACTCAGGAGTCCTGTAGCCAACAGGTGCACCACCAGACACAATCACACTGTAATGGGGACTGGTTAGACCACAGGGGCCAATATGAGATTGGGTGGGTCAGGCCAGGTCAGAAATACCGTTACATAACATTATTTTTATTATTATTATTATTATTGTTTATTTGTAAAGCACCAACATATTTTGCAGTGCTGTACAATGTGGGGTCCAGAATTATGTATGTAACAGAAACAGAATAACATTACAAATCAGGACAAATAAGCATAAAGAAATACAAAAGGTAATGAGGGTCCTGCTTGTGAGAGGGAATAAGGGACAATTGGAGCAAAAGTGGCTGCTCATTGTGTGATAGAGTATGCCTAAGTGTGGAGTATGGTCTAGATGCATATCTGATTGCATTAAGGTTTGGGTGTGGGATGTTAGGGGGTGTTATTATTGAGATTTGCTCAGCCGCACAGCTGGTCCAAATAAGGCTGGGTATGCCAAATAGACTTCCTTGAAAAGGTGCATTTTCAGGGAGTTTTTAAGTGTCTGAATGCAGGGGCTAGTTAGATGGTATGTGGAAGGAAATTCCAGAGAGAGGGTGCAATATGGTAGAAGTCTTTTAGGCAGAATTGTGAGGAGGTAATAAGACAGGAGGAAAGGCAGAGCGTAGGGGCTGTTTTGGGATATATTTAGGGACGAGGGCAGAGATATAAGGGGGGGTCAGTGTTGAGAGTTTCGGATGTCAGAACTAGGGGTTTACATTTAAAACATGAATTCTCTACGTTAACCTTAATGGATATCAGTGAATATGCAATGCTATGATATTTGCATATCATTTGCAAATATCATTAATGTTTAGTATACAGTATTTGCATTTCATTTGCATATCTTTATCACTAATGCAATGCCCTTTATTGAGAAAACATGGCTTAATGCTATTGTCCTTTTGAAGATACACCGTTAGTGCTAAAGCCACGTTAAGTGACTTAATAGAGCTTTGTGGATCTTGTCTGCAGAGTTTTGGAAACCACAAAGGTGAATATTGGCTAATGAACTGAAACCTTTTGTTGGATTTTAAGCATTAATTATCTGTACCGCTGGCATAGAAAGAAACAGATGTTTCATTTAGTAGGTTTTGTAATTAACCCATGGGCAATCATTTTCAAGCAGCTTTAACATTTAATTCACTCAATATACACAGAGGTAGGTGAGGTCATTGTCAGATTTTAATAGTCAATATGGCAGATTGCTCAGCAGCCTATTTTTTTTTTCTTTTTTTTTTAGAAAACAAATACTTCCCTAGGGCATTTAGACAGCAGGGTGTAATGAAATGTATTTGTCATGTTCTTCCTTTCTAGTTTATATTTTAAGCTTTTTGGTCACTGGTGTAAACTATTAAGTCTCATTTTGGAAACATTTTAAATAATTGACAATAATTAGATCCTAAGTGCTTTTCCTTGTAAGAGAACATACATTTCTTGCCGTGTTTTCACAAAATGAATAGTAGAGGAAAGTATTTTTCTTGCAAATTGTTTTTCATTTGTTCTCCTATCCACATCTGATTGCTCGAGTTAATGTCCACTAATTTGTTTGGTACCAAACATGCTACCAGTATTACGCAGCTAGCTTTAAAACACTGTTTATAAATTATTAGAATGTAATGCAATATAATTAAATAGAAAAGTTCAGTGTATTAGATTTCAGGATATTTAAATAAAGACTGAATTAGATAGTGCCACTTGGTATTTATATTTGTACTAAGGTTCCAACTTTCACGGTATGCATATGGAAACATTCATCATATACATTAATGTTAATGACTATTTTGCACACCTAATTATCAGCTTACTGGAGTGGACACTGTTTACCATAACTAAATACTTTTTTTAAAGCTATCATATATATCTACAGTACCACTAATGCAGTTGTAGGATTAGGAGTTTATTGGTGGTGAAGATATTGACCCATACTAACTAAACAATGCTATTCTGTAAGACACTTCATTGACCCCAAGTAGGGGGCACCGAGGGAAGGCTTATGTCCCACATATATATCATGCTCTGGTAAGTGAAAAATGGGGTATTATTGCCCCAAAAATATGTGTTACTTTGTACAGTACCCCAACATTGAACTGCTAAAAAAGAATGCATTTTATATCGAGTTCGTTAAAATATCGGTTCCATTTTAAAATAGTAATAAAATTGCATTTTAGGTATTATCATGCTGTACATCAGGGTTCTGATATTTATCGGGATGTGATTAATGGTAGAAATACAGCACTATTTTTATCACCTACTCCCGGCGGGCATTAGCCCTGTCTTGCCTGAGTCTTGTAATAGGTGATAAAATCTTACTTTCAATACATAACAGTAAATATTAACACCTTAGTAGCCCAAGTGGTCAAATAGTCATGGGTGTCCATGATTATCTGACCACAAAGCTCTTAAAAAGGGGTTATATAAACAATAAACTAGACTACTTATCCCCTTTTGCCACCTTAATTACCTTAGACTGTAACTGCTAAGATAAAAAAGGGGTTAACTCCTAACACCACCCCCCGGCACTCGAGCAACTACCCCCATCATCTACCTCCCCTAAACCCCACAAAAAAGCTACCCCCACCTCCCTCTAGACTATAGGCCAATTGCTCTATTAGCAAAGTGTTGCTAAAAGGGCTTTTGGCCACTCCAAATACAAAAAAACAGTCTTTTAAACCCCCCCACTACATAATAAATAATACAATAAATACATTTAATACATTAAGCCGTTGATTATCACTGTGATTACCACTTCTCAGTGGGGACCTAGATAGTCACAGTGGAAATCAATGGTGACCTGTAACACAAATTGTATAACTTACCAACAGTACCTACCCTCGTGGCTACCTAACTTGCTAGTAAAGCATTGCCATGCCGAACACCCCTTTACCACCAACTCAGAGGAAACTACCCACCCTCTTATCCCCGCACCTTCCATCAAACCTCCACCCCACACACACACATTAGACTATTGGGCAATAGCCCTATTAGCTAAATGTGGCTTCTGGACGTTCAAAAGAAGGGAAAAAAAACACCTACTGTAATTTAAAAAATACACATTAAAATTATAGTTTAATTTTTTTTTTTTAAATGCACCCTGATTTCCAGTGTTGCTAAGCCAGGGCTTCTCAATGTTGACCTGTAATACAAATCTTCATGGCTCAAGCCATACATGACAAATCCTACTCAGATGCCCATCCATTTAAAAAAAATTCAAAACTCAATGGCTACTTAAAAAAAACTAACCCCAAACCATAAAAAAAAATCTAAAGCCCAATGGCTCTGAAAAACCCCACAACCAAAACAAGATACAATAAATCCAAACCCAGATGGTCAAAAAACAAACAAAGTTAAAAATAAATCCAAGCTCAATGGCCTATTGGTAATCCCGTGCCATACTGGGCCCATGAGGGTGTATCCCTAAATTGCCGTGAAGCCCTCGATCCTTTGATTGAAGAGTTTTCTATGGTAAGTGTTTATTTTCGTCTTTTTTTTTTAATCTGTTATCTTCTTATTATGCGATATTTACTTTGTTTAAACGAAGCTTGATCTACTGTATCTGGGCCTATGTAGGAGAGAGCAGTTGACGTGAAAGAGGTGTAAAGGAGACATAGCAAAGTGCAGGAGTCAAACCGGGTTTTGGAGAGAAATAAAAGAGAAGGAGGGCCAGAAGAGTGGAAAGTTACAAAGAAAGAAATTATAAATTTCTGGATAGATGATGGCTTTGTTTACTGTGATGGAGATTAATTGTAATTTTTATATACTGCATTAAGTTTCTACTTTAGAAATGTCAAGGATGATATACCTACCCATTTTCCCATTACAGTTTAACTTAAGCATAATATAAATGGCTAATTATTTTAGAGGTATAGAATCAAAAACTACTGTATGCCTTATTATCTCAATTAGCTACTTTTTCAGTGATCTTTTCAAGCTATGCTGAAAGTTTTTATAGTCCTCCCTAACACACTTGATAATTCCTAACATACTGATTGTATTCCTGGTGCAACACATACAGTATAGTAATGAACACAATCTCTATATCTGGATAATAACACATTTGCCCATGAAAAAAAAGCTGTGTGTGCTGTGCACGCGCATAGTAAGTGAAACTTCTTTGACTTTTGTCACAGAAATGTACTTATAACGCGCGTGCTCGGCACACGTGTCAGTCAGTGTATGTGTCAGTCAGTGTGTGTATGTGTGTCAGTCAGAGAGTATGTATGTGTGTTTGTTTGTGTGTGTGTCGGTCACTGTGTGTATGTGTGTCGGTCACTGTGTGCATGTGTGTCGGTCACTGCGTGCATGTGTGTCAGTCACTGTGTGCATGTGTGTCAGTCACTGTGTGCATGTGTGTCAGTCACTGTGTGCATGTGTGTCAGTCAGTGTGTGTGTGTCAGTGTGTGTGTGTCAGTGTGTCAGTCAGTGTGTGTGTGTGTGTGTGTGTGTCAGTGTGTGTTAGTCAATGTGTGTGTGTGTGTGTGTCAGTCAATGTGTGTGTGTGTGTGGGTGTCAGTGTATGTCTTTCTCTCTCTGTGTTGTGTGAATGTCTCTCTGTGTCGGTCAGTGTGCGTATGTGTGTCAGTCAGTGTGCGTGCGTATGTGTGTCAGTCAGTGCGCGTGTGTATGTGTGTCAGTCAGTGTGCGTGCGTATGTGTCAGTGTGCGTGCGTGTCAGTGTGCGTGCGTGTCAGTGTGTGTGTGTGTGTCAGTCAGTGTGTGTGTGTATGTGTGTCAGTGTGTGTGTGTATGTGTGTCAGTCAGTGTGTGTGTGTGTGTGTCAGTCAGTGTGTGTGTGTGTGTCAGTCAGTGTGTGTGTGTATGTGTGTCAGTCAGTGTGTGTATGTGTGTCAGTCAGTGTGTGTATATGTGTCAGTCAGTATGTGTGTATGTGTGTGAGTCAGTGTGTGTGTGTATGTGTGTGAGTCAGTGTGTGTGTGTATGTGTGTGAGTCAGTACCGGAAGCTCTGCACACGTCTAGGGGTAACGGCAGCCGTTAGGAGCGGCGTCGGTGGCTATCGCCGCCGCCGCATGTCACAGCGGGTGGGGGGGGTGGGGTGGTTGGCGTGGGTTGCGGCCGCCGTTAGGAGCGGCGCCGGCGGCTGTCGCCGCCACCGCATGTCACAGCAGGCGTGGGGGGGGAAGGGGGAGTTACGTCACTTCCGTTTCATTTTCGTCTCCTTCACTCCTGTTTTGCCCCATGAGAATAGGTGCCACTAAAGAAGTTTCACTTCAAAATAAACATAACCAAAATATTACCCAGCCAACATACTGCACCGACACACTTTATTCGAGCAAATACCCGGTATGTACCTGGCAGATACCTGGAATGCGCCACTCCTAACCTCTGACAAGCCCCGTTGCATTTGCCTTCCCAGCCTGGGTTCATGCCTGGCTGATGGGCGGCTGATCTGTTAAATGATAATGATTAGGATTTAATAGGCTGCAATGCTTCGCGTGTCTACCAGATGGCATAAATTCATGAATTGTAATGCAGTTTATATATATATACTGTGCAGTATTGCAGCCAGCGGGAATAAAATGCTTCAATCCCTGCTTGGAAAATAACTCAATGTACTCGGGCAGAAAACAGTCACAAACCTCAATACACCCGGGTATACCCGAATTCGTGGGACTAGCCAAGCTCGAATAAAGTGTGTCGCCAGTGTATAGTAAATTAAGGTTGCACTTACCCCTGCTAGGATGAAGACAATCCTCATCCCCCTCATCTTCCTCTTCATATGTGGGCACTGACTGCAAAATAATAAAAACTAACTACTGACCTCTAAACCCTTAAATCGCCATAGCGGTTATTGACAACTATAGTAATTAAGCGGTTAACACACCCTCCTTCTACCTATCCAGGAGGCCTAATCATCCTCCCCAGGGAAACTACTCCCACCCTCTACCAATTGTTTGGAACAGTGGTAAACGTGCCCATAATATGGGCATGGTTTGCCACTATGGCAGTCAATGGGCAAGCTACAAATAAAAAACCAGCACCAAGTAAAAGATAGACATTTGAATAAAAAACAAAAACAATGTATTGGCACAGTGGCACACAATGCCCATTATAAGGGCATGGTTTGCCACTATGGCTAATGCATGGGAAAGCTATAGTACAAATAAAAAAAACAAGTACCCCCGATACCCTCTGTAGCCAACTCAATTGATTGTGATCCATGATCACTGTGAAATCCCTGCCATACAGGTAGGGCTGGAGCATCTTGAGTGCCCACACAATTGCGCAGCACTCCTTTTCAATGGTGGCATAAGCCAATTCCCGAGGCAGCAGCTTGCGACTCGCGATGAATGGGTGTTCTACCCATAATCTCCTACCTGGCTTAGTACAGCGCCAACACCATAGTCCGAGGCATCGGTCTGTACCAGGACCCTTATTTTCTACCCTTATTTTCTACAATGTACCAGGAATAGCTTGCAGTAGTCGAGTGATGTCAGGATGGGAGCACTAGCCAGGGCAGATTTGAGAACCTGGAATAACTCCTCGCAAGCGGGAGACCAGTCAACCAGAACCGAGATTTTCTTCAGGGTCAAATCAGTCAGGGGTTTGGTCAGAGCGCTGTACTGGGGAACAAACTTTCTGTAGTTACCAGTGGTGCCTAAGAAAGCCATACTGCTGCTCCAGCATTTATTCTAAAACTTCTCTGAGCCGTTGTCGTTGCATCTGCCGTATTCCACACACTATAAATTTGGCATCCCCCGTGATCATGCCGCATTTGCGCCCCAAGCACAGTTAAACTGCGGTTGATCTGTTTTTTATGTGTATGGCTACGGAGCCTCAGACTACTGTATACAGTATGAACTCGTAACGTTTATCTCTGCTTCAAATATAAATATTCAAATTACAATTACTGTACACACACACACAGACTTGTAGAACTTTACGGCTGTACAGTAGGTTGAATTGCTATTAGACTTTTAAGACAACAGCTCGCGATCGCCCACTTGAGTTTCTAGACGGTATTGCAGACAACGCTAAAATGAAATTTTCTGCGCCCGATAGAAACCTGATAGAAACCCGAGTCAATCGATTTACGGTTGGAAAACATAGCGTGTCATGACCCGGTATTCAGAGCGGTACGCCGGGCGGGGTTTTAAAATAAAGGCTGGCGCCTCTGTAACTTGCTTCTTCGTTCAGGGCACTGGCCACTCGATGATTGCCTCTACCTAAGCCGGCTCCGGGTTGAGATGCCCTCCCCCTACTCTATGCCCGAGGTACAGTACCTGCCATTCCGACTAGACACTTGGATGATTTAAGTGTCAGCCCTGCTTCCCTAATCCTCTTCAGCACCGCTGATACATGTATTAAATGTGACTCCCATCCGGCCACATGGCGATCTCTGGTGGTCACCGGATGCAAATGCTTCCTTCGGGCATTGTTGACCTGCAGCCCGGCTGCGGCAAATTGATGCCCATCTGTCTCCTCTACTGTGCTGGCTATAGATGGTGTAGGGACAGCCACCTGGTTCCTCAGCTGTACCTTTTGGACAGCTGCTCACTGCTCCTTTGTGGGTACCAGTCCCACTTAGGCAACTGCCTTTGCCGCTTGGGTACTGTGAGGTTCGGCGCTATACCCCGCCCCCGCGACAAGTCCCGTAACGACACGCGTGACGTGCCGCAGACCAGGGAAGCCACCCACAAGCGCCGTGCCGTCAGACAGGGGCAAACCCCAAGGTTTGGGCTTAGGCCCTGCCCCCGCATCACGTCCCATGACAACATGGGTGAGGCATCACAACGCAGGAAACCTCACACCAGCGCCACACCACGGAGCACACGTGGGGTTAATCTGTAACTCCACTCTGCACTAGGATCACCTACACCTGCAGCTCACTCCGCCTCGGCTCTATCAATGGGCACCTGTTACAGAGTGTGAGGTTCACCCTAATCTCTGGCAGCTGCTTGCGAGCTATCTATTGGTCACCAGCCCTTTATATGCTCAGCCAGCCCTCTGGCAAATTGGCTGAGCATTATCTTTCATTCCTAACGTACTGAAGTGTTTACCTCATGATTCTGTTGCCTTGCACATTCTGATCTTGTTTGTTCCTCAGTGTTTTGACATCGGCTTGTACCTGGACCACCAACTTGTCTCTACCTCAACCTTGGCTTTCATCTGGACCTCAACCTTCTCCACTCCTGGACTCGGATACCCTCTACGACCATCCGACTTCTCCAACCCCTGACCAAAGCAAGTATTATGATTATTCTCACTTCTCTTAACCCTGACCCGGACATACGACTATCACTCTGCAATCCAGACGCCATCACGAGGCTGAGGTCGGTTTATACTAAATCCCCACCTCAGCCTCGCGGTCCCGTTTTGCTTGTGGTGAGCACCAGTTAAAGGTACGTTGCCCCAGAGGGGGGTTGCTGGAATGGTGCAGATCGGGAAAATCGGCACAAATTCTGTTGACCTGGCTGCATTTCCCCTGGCTGGAGGTTTGGGTTTCCAGAGCGGCGGAGGGTGAGCAACCTACTAATAATAATAATAATAGCATGTTCTTGTATTGCGTTGTTAGTTTTACGTGGTGCTTTACAGAGACATTTTGCAGGCCCAAGTCCCTGCCCCGTGGAGCTTACAATCTATATATTTGGTGCCTGAGGCACAAGGACCCGACACCGGGAATTGAACCAGGCTCCCCTCAATGCCAGTCAGTGTCTTTACTCATTGAGCTGCTCTTCTCCCACTCCTTCAACCACCGCTGCTTCAGGTACCCTAGTCAGGGTGACCCGGCAGGAGCCGGTGCCTGCTTGGCATACTGTGTGCGAGTTGTTACAAACTCATCCCCATCCTGTCAGCTTCCGTTTAGGTTTTGGTCTTGTGATCCACGACCCAGTCTCTGACCTCAGGCAGACACTTCTGCAGAAACTGCTCACGGAAAATGAGGTCCAGCAGCCCCGGAATTTGGTGGTATTTGGTGGCATTGCACTCCTCGATTCACTGGGTATCATGCTTGGCTAGACAGGCTACAAATACCAAGTGAGTTTCCTGGTTAGTCTTTTCCCAGAGCAGAACAGACCCCGGTAAGCCCCTGGATTGATGGCATACCGGTCCAGTAAAATCATTTTTACATGGTTGTAGTCTTGGCTGTCCACTGTAGGGATTCCCTGGAAAGCCTTTAGGGCTCTCCCAATCAACAGGGGAGACAGGTGGAGGACTTGGTCCTGGGCTGGGACATGGACCCATCAACCAGGAAACGTTTAAAAAAAACGTCGCTATCATCAGTGCCATCCACAAACTTGGCAAAGCTGTGGTAAGACACCTTCAGGGTTCGGGCCTTGTCGGGGGTCCCAACAGGGACGAACATCTGAGCACTTTGGGCAGCCGTGATCAGCTGCAATTTCTGCTCAAAGGTGACCCGGACAGCCATGGCTTTAATGATAGCTGTCATATCCTCCGCAGGGACAGCAGTAGCCAGAGGGGCTACTGCCAGTGGGACCACAGGCTCATCCTCGACCTCACTCTCACTCTCATCCTCTCTTTCCTCTTCAATTTCCGCGATATGCAGGGTTACATACTGGGCTGGAGTAGCCACCATTGCACCCATATCCCGAGGGGAAGTCATGCCGGCTTCATGGTGCTCCTGATCCTCTTCAAGCTGAGCTTTAGCCCTACCATCTGTCAGTAGCCCATAACCCTCACACCAGGTTACCGGGTAGAGTCTGGCGATCCCACAGCCGATACCATCCTGACCACTGAGACATCTTCGGCTTTGTGCACTAAGCTTCAGTGACAAAGAACACTGTACTTTCTCCTGCTCTGTGTAAATCGTGTGTACGTGTACTACCAGTTTTGGGAGCTCACAATCTATGAGCTCCTTTTTGTACTATAAACCCCCGCAAGAATTTATAGTCCAAAGACGAATGACCCCACCGCTGTCACCAGAAAAAAGCCTGTCAAGGGAGACCAGGTACTTTTTACATCATTTATATTTTACCGAGATCATCATTTATGCAAAATAAGTTAGTAAAAACAAATTGTGTTTATTTTGGTAAAGCCACATACAACAAGAAGAACTACACATGAAACAGTTAAAAATACACTTACTGGAGGTCTGGGGGGAAAATCTAGGCTTTCCTAGGTGCAGGGCACACGCTTGGATGAGCTTACCCTGACCGGGATATACCCGGTTCTCCTGGTCCTCTTTTCTGCTTCAGTTCCCAGGCACGACCACTACGTTCAATTCTGAGAACTTGGTCCTCGCCTGAGGAACCCGAGGAAGCGAATGATTTTGCGAAACTTGTAGTTCCCTGCCAGTGCATGCTTGGAGTTTTGGTCACTGTCAGCTTCCATACCACAGACAAGCCCTTTGCAAGCGGTCCTGACGTTGGACGCAGCTGCAGGGTCACACCGCAAATGGAGGACTCGAGGCGGTTTCTGGAGATGAGCAGTGCTTTCTTATGTGTGAGTTTTTGATATTCGTTGTGTTATTAATAAACTGTTTATGACTTTGACTGTGGATCTGCCTATCTCCTTATTGGGACTTCGGGAGAGACGGTAGTTACTCACCATTAGAGTGTCCAATCCAATTGGTGGATTGAACAGGAGGAGGGTTCATATCCCTGACCACAAAGATTTCTTTGATGTGAATTAACTCACACATGGCCGTGTGAGTATTTTGCACTTGTATATTTTATTGTCACTACCCCAAACACTATCTTTATCTTCAAAAGTGAAAGACATATCTATGTTGTGTTTTTATCTCTGTATGCGCTGACCATAAACAACATACCTCTAACTTGGTCCTCGCGTCTGACTTACTGTAGTCTCTGAGAGGCAAACTTTTCAGGCTTCAAAACGAAGCCGGTTGCTCTGTTATTTCGAACAGAGCAACTTTGAAAAGCGGAGAGAGAGGGCATTTTTCCTGCATTGGATTGATGACGGGAGTCTCCTGGGTGGATATCAATCAATATCAGCACCAGAGATCCCCGGCATCAATCCCATGCAATAAAAATGCATTTACAGTCAACTTCATTACCTTAGCGGTTAGCGCCAAAGCAATGAAGGGGTTAAGGGGCAACAGCAGCATTATTGGGGACAGAGGGGGTGAGTGAAGGGGGTACTTGGCCTTTCACTCACCCCCCCTGCCCCCAATAAACATTACAATATGTATTAAGCACCAATATATAACCCACCCCCTTTACCACCACATTAACTCATTTTTATTTAATTTCACACAGGATTGATAACATAGGCCGGCGGATGTCCATGGGGTCCTCATGTGGTCCCCGTGGGTGTTTGGGGGCACCACAGATGATCCCCGGGTGGTTCCTGTGGGCGTCAGGGGGTCCTCGGGTGGTCCCCGCTTGCCTGCAGTACCCAACCTGATGTAAAATAAATAAATATGGCATACATTGCAAATAAATACACCCACCTCCCCCCAACCAAACACATACAGTAAAAAAATGTGCAAAATAACTATTATCCCGATATGGATAATAGCTCATTTACCCATTATTAAATCAAATATCAGCCAAGCAGGATAAATAAAGTAAATAAAACCGTTCTACTTACTCCTGCCATCATGAAGGGCGTCCTCATCAGCATACTGCAGGGCCATGTCCTCCGATGCCAGAAACAATACATCAAAAATACAATCTAATGGCCCCTAAGCCCTTAATCACTGTAGCAGTTAATAACTGCTATAGTAATTAAGGGATTAACCCCTGCCCACCGCTACCCACCCTGATGGCCTAACCACCCACCCCGGACCCACTATACCGACCCTTTGCCCATTGATTGGTAAAGTGGTACATGATACCCATATAATATGGGCATAAGCCACTATAGCTCTCAATGGTAACCCTAATACAAAAGCATGAAGGCCAAAATTCAACAACACAAGCACCTAAAAAACACTATTCAATAATTTAAAAAAGTAGCCAACTAATTAAATAAAAAGCAGTAACAAACTAATTAATTGATTAATTTCAAATAGTATCCAACAAATCAATTAATTATTAAATCCACTATCCTACGCATCACTTAAAAGCAAGCAGCCAACACAAGAAATCATTAATTAAAAACACTAATCAATCCAAAACAAAAATACAACACATGCCAGCAAAATGACACAGAATAATCAAAAATAGAAAAAAGAGCACTCAATGCAAAGCAAGCATTTGCCCAAAATGCATTGGCTAATAATGTATTTATCTCTACCCTAAATGGGTACAGATTAATACATTATGAGGCTCCGCTATGGGGTGCCGGTA
Source organism: Ascaphus truei (assembly GCF_040206685.1). Lineage (NCBI taxonomy): Eukaryota > Metazoa > Chordata > Amphibia > Anura > Ascaphidae > Ascaphus > Ascaphus truei. The sequence continues at coordinate 391,850,710 of NC_134483.1, read as the reverse complement.
TCTCCTATGCATTGAAATGTCCCGCGTCACGTGACAATCAAAAGCATAGGAGATACCGGAATCCCATTACAGGGCCTGTATCTCGGGAAGCAGGGGGGCCCAGACCTCAAATCAACGCAGTTCTGCTCTGGAGACCCCCTGCTCATTTACACTAGTAATAAAATGTGAATTAGTTTTTTATTATTTTGGCCGAGATTTGCGCAGAGAGAGGCGGCTCTCTCTCTCTGTTGCAGAAAGAACTTGCCGGGTGAGCCCTTTTCGGAGGGGCGATCTTCTCGTCGCCGGCTACTCACCATGTTTGCAAATGTTGCTATCACTGGTATTCAGGGCTTTCTGCATACCGTGATAGCAACGCTGTCAAAAATGGCGATTTAAAAACCATGGCGATTTTTTTTATCGGTGTTTACTGAATGATAATTACACAAGGGTTCCCTGGGTGGTCCCTACGGGTTTCTGGGGGCCCTCACGTGGTTCCCATGGGTGTCTGGTAGCCCGCAGCTGGTTTCAACAGGTGTCCATGGGCCCCACCGGGGTCCCAAGGTGTTCCCCGTGGGTGTCCCAGGGTCCTCGGTGGTCCCTGTGGGCGTCTGGGGGTCCTCTGGTGGTCCCCATGGGCATCCGGGGTCCTCGGGTGGTCCCCATGGGTCCCTGCTTGCCTTCAGTACCAACCCTGTTGTAAAATAAATAAAGATGGCATACATTTAAATAAATACACCTTCCCCCCCACCAAACACATACAGTACAGTAATGGGCAAAATAACTATTATCCAGATATGGATAATAGCTCATTTGCCCATTATTAAATCAAATATTAGTCAGGCAGCATAAATAAAGTAAATAAAAACCGTACAACTTACCCCTGCCATCATGAAGGGTGTCCTCGTCAGCATACTGCAGGGCCATGTCCTCCAATGCCAGCAATAATACATACAAAAATACATCTATGGTCCCTAACCCCTTAATCACCATAGCGGTTAATAAACCACTATAGTAATTAAGGGGTTAACCACCATCCCCCACTACCCACCCTGGAGGCCTAACCACCCTCCCCAGGCAACAACCCCTACCCTCCACCCATTCATTGGTACAGTGGATGCATCATGGCCATATAATATGGGCATGATTTAACACTATCAATCTAGAGATAGAACTGGCACACATCTTACTGTTGCATAACATAAATCAGCTGACGGTGCTCACGGAATCTGGGAATGTCCTGCAGGTCCAATCAGTGTACACGATAAGAAAGATGATCAGGGCACTTGGACTTTGCAATAAGTAATTTATTACAGCTAAGAAACCAACGTTTCGACTGCCACACAGTCTTTATCAAGGTGAGGGCTGACATGTACAGATGCAGCAATGAGTATCCGAAAACTTGCCTTTGAAAATCTGGAGCAATACCCAAGTAATGCTGCAATATTTCTGTGACATTTCTGTTTGAATGGGACTGCCAGGGAACCCCGCTGTGTTAATCCGATGGGCCATTAGTCTGTCTGCAGAAATGTCACAGAAATGTTGCAGCATTACTGGGGTATTGCCCCAGATTTTCCCAGGCAAGTGTTCGGATACTCGCGGCTGCATCAGTGCATAAGAAACCTACATATATATACCCCATAACACACCCAACCCGATATGCTGCACCAGGTTTTCGCCACAAAATCTGGCACTGCTGTGACTTAATGGCAGCGACGGAGGTCCACGCATGCGCATCACATGGCACACACCTCTGTAAGCCTGGCGTATGCGGGCGGTTCAGCGTCAGAACGTTCACGCGTCCAGTGGTCCCGAAATCACCTCCCTCTGCAGCCTTGGTTACATTATGCTAAAAAAGGAGCACCATGCTTGGCGATTGGACGCAGCACATCAACACAAAGACAACAGCCCTCAGTGATAAGAACAGAAACTAAAGAACCAAAACACAGACTACTATGAACCACTATATATATTACTCAATAAAGGTCTGAAACCCATAACAGCATAAATCACACGAACATATACAACTAGAAAAATCTTTAAAAGTGTTGAACGTAAAAAAGTAAGTGAAGATAGTACAATAAATAGAACCCAAAAGGACAAGACATACTACACTAACAGACAAACATGAAGACAACCATAAAAAAAGTGTCTAGGAGATAAAACTAATAATAATAACAATAATTAGTTATCTCAAATCCAAAGATAGAACTTCCAGTATGCATATCAATCAAATACCGAAGCTGACGGAGGTGTCAATGCACGGACCCACCATTGCAGCAACATGATCAATGCCTGTCGAAAAAAACATTTTAAGTTTAACTGTTCGTTGAGCCCACCTCCATTTGACGTCCGTAAAAAGTATATCCAATATGCTTCCCTTCTAAGTAAAGCTGTATCTCTATCTATGGCACCTCTTAGAGGTGGTACAATCTCAATTCCCATTATCCTCATCGCTGATATAGGATGTTTGTGTTGGACACAATGTTGTACAAGTACCGTGGGATCTGTACCCTTCTTAATGACGCTCTTGTGCTCTATAAAGTGTTGTTAGAGCATCCTTGTCATATGCCGACATATAGGAGCCCAGATGGACACTTGATAAATTATACAATGTGTAGACCTACACGTAATCCTATGTTTCATTTTAATACTTTCACCAGTATGAGGATGACAAAAAGTATCCCTAGTTCAGAGGCTACTGCATATAAAGCAATTACAACATCTATAGTTTCCTGGCTTACACTGACTCAAAAAGTGTGCATTCTGATAAAAAAAAATTATCGTCAGATTTAATTTTTTTGTCGGAAAGATTTCTCCCCTTCTGTACGCTAGCATGCGGGGTTCCTGACAGATGTCACCCAAAATTTGGTCATGCTGTAAAATGTTCCAGTGTTTATTAAGTATAGACCTTACAAAATTGTTCGCTCTACTATACGTGGTAGGAAATATAATTCTTTCAGAGGAGACATTCTTATGTCCAATAGGCGGTACCTCACGTCCAAAGGCTTTATCTAGCGATGATGGTGTGTAACCCCTGGCCAGAAAACGATCTTTTAAGTCAGAAATGGCAGGGCTCAACTGTTCCAGTCTATCTATGATCCTAGAGATTCTCACTTTCTGTGAGTATGGGAGTGCTTTAACTAAGTCCGGTGAGTGATAACTGTCGGCCCTTAGTATGGCATTCCTGTCAGTGGGTTTCCTGTAAATATCCGTATGGACTACCCCGTGTTCCTGACTCACTAGAACCTCTAAAAATGAAATTTCTCTAGTACTCCAATTGTTTGTCAAATGTACCGGACTGTCTAATTGGTTAAGATAATCAAAGAACAACACCAGCTGCTCTTCTGTGCCTTTCCATAAAATGAAAATATAATCTATGTACCGATAGTAGCAAAGTATATGTGCATAATAGCTTGAAGCATAAATATGCCCACCTCTACCTTGCACAGGCCTGCACAACCTGTAAAGTGAAAAGGTCCAAACTGCTCCAAGGAAAGCAAATTCGGGCCACACTTTAATTGAAATTATCTAATTTCCGGGGCTATTAAAAAAAAAAAAAAAAAACTCCCTCCCCATCCCCTCCCCTCCTACCTGTGGCGGGATCCGGCGGTGGGGTGCGGCGATCTCCATCTACCCATTTTTTCTCTGCATCCTCGCTGATTCCTCTTCGGCACCCGCACCGTTGGTCCCGCAAGCAGCACCGATCCCGGTAGTTCTCTAGAGTCAAACTATCCCAAACCCTGAATGTTATGCTGGCTCCCCCTCTGATTATCGGGGGTTACTGAACCAGTGTCAGATTCACTTTGATTAACAGAAATACTAATTCGTTTCCCATCGCTCTCTGGTTATGTTTATTATGTCCCTCCTGGCCCGTGAGGCCCTGGCATGGGCATTACCATTTTGAGATAGGATCTCACCTCCTAGATGATTCAGTGCACGTAATGTAATGCATGCTTTCCAGAGGGTATTCGACACTTGAGCAGTCACTCTTGAGGCCACCCTTCTGCAGATTCAACAAATTAATCGCTCGGTGGGCCACTACACAGTCAAATTCAGGACATTAGCTGCGGACTATGATTGGAATGAGGGAGCCATGGAGTCTGCCTTCAGAAAAGGCCTCTCTGATAGACTCAAGGATGAACTTACTTGAAGCCCTAGAAGGGCTAATTGCAATTTAATTTCCTTAGATAGCCATAAGCCAGAGAGGCAACAGAAATAGGGGCATGATTACAGAATTTGTCTGGTTCCTCTGCAATTTTATCCCCCAACTTTCCTTCCTGAACCACTTATGGATACTGCAAAACCCATGCTATTGAAGAATATGTATCTCTCAGAGGAAGTGGAGCATCATCAATGTACTACGGAACAGTGTCTTTACTGTGACAAAAAGTGGCATATGGTTTGATCCTGTCCAAAGAAATTGGGGAATGCCAATGCCTAGAGAAGGTTGGAGGAACTTCTCTGTGCACGATACATGTAATTCCTCCTTCCTGCAGTCTGATGTTACTTATCCACCTCCTGGCAGGGGCACTTTGTGTAAACTCTGGCCTTGCGGACTCAGGTGCCTCAGGCTAATTTGTAGATTAGGCCTTCACTGTTTGAAATGGTATTCTACTCAAGAGGAAGTACTTGCCCCTATATATCGTGAAACTGGATGGCAAACCTCTGGTTTCGAGCATTATCTTGTGGGAGACCTCTCTGTTCACAGCTACTGTCAGGTGTTTCACCACAAGTCTTTGCAGCTGAATGTCATTCAGTTCCCTGTCATTGATATCATCCTGGGACTCCCATGGCTGTGGGCTCACAAACCACAGATCGTTTGGGCCTCGGGTCAGGTGACTCTGTAGTCTCCATCCTGTAGATCATAAAATCGAGTTCTCCAGGTCTCAAAATTCAATGTGCCGGTGCTCCTATATGAAGGGAAAATTTCCCAGGTCCAAAAAAGTCATTAAGTAATTGAGGAACATCAAGGCACACAGATTAGAAAAAAGAGAAATTTAACGCAGCCAAAGAAACCAAAGTTTTGCAGTTAAAACCAGCCTGTCTATGGACTACTCTTCCTCTCCTGCCCCAACTTTGGAACCGTGACCCCACTATTCATACTATTTTAGGATCCAGATTCCATGTACGAATCTGTCTATACTCCCCGCCTCTGCTTGGCGGGTCTTTCTCCTGGAGAGTAATGAGCAACGTACTCAAATGTAACACCATCTTGCTAACTGAGACTCTAAAGATGACAAAATCCCTCTTCAGTTTGACAGGAAGGCCGAAAGGCTCTGCCAGAGTGCTATTTCATTGAAAATACGAAACTTAATAAAAATAATTTATAAAAAACACATATATGAAAAGAAATTAGAATAATACAAATCTTTCTATAATTTGAAAATGCGCTCATAGACAAATTAAAGTGAATAGCACATTGTGAATAAAAAAATGTCAATTTGGGGTTGACTTTGCTTGAAAATCACTATTTTTCTATGCTTATTTAAAGTAGTCGATTTTGGAGAAACTTTGGAATAAAAATACTTTGGTGTTTTATTCAACATAGGAATTTTATAATCTACTGTATGCTGTTAAACACAGTCGTAAACATTATTTTCATGACATCTTTAAAAAAAAAATGTTTTAGCTATCACCAAATGCTTCATTTTTTGGTCAGCAAATGCCAGTAATTCTACCATATCACATCACATGACAGACTTTTAAATTATGGGTGCTTTTTGCTGTGCAAAATCCACAACTGTACATAAGAGCTACTACTGTAACTACTGTCTGCTGACAAATACTGTGGACTGTTGTGATCGGAAAAAAAATCTACAATGAGCCAATACCAGCGGAAAGCTTCTTGTGTGATTTTTCAGGATTGCCCACTTTCTGACATTGATTGATTTCTTGTTTCACTGAACCAGATGTCAATTTTGAAGAAGATTAGTGTGAGATAGAATGTGAGCACAAACATCATTATGCATTATTATCTATGAAGTCTAGGGATTACCCAAAAATATTACTGGGCTAAAAGTGTAATTAAGTGTGAAAATTAAGGCATTCATAAATAATAAAAAATGCAGGCATATTTTAAATTTTTACCATATGCATGTGTCAACGTTTAGTTAACTCATCGTGTGAAAGCTCTACATTGAGGGAAGTTGGGGGAAGAATTAAGCCAATGTAATCACTGTAACAATTACATGGCCCTTTTGCCAAATTGAGCTACTGTACTAGATATTTTATCACAATTGCACTCGATAGCCATCTTACAAGTGTAGCACTCTTCCCCCCCTACCCCCCTCAACCGGCCCCCCTTCCCCCTGGGAGATGTTGCTGCAGCTACAGGTTTGTCGTGCTTGCATACCTGTGAGGGTCCAGGAGAACTGAGTGGTTCGCGATAGTGTGGGGTACAGGACATGCTTTTGGTGAATTCAGACTTCGCTTATGGTGTCAGCGCCTCCAGCTTCCGTGGGCTTCAGTATTCTCAGAGACAGTCCCCACTACAGCAGACATCTTCCCCTGCCCAATAGACAGAACTCAGGCAGAGGTATATAAAACAAACGGGCTTTATTCGCTGTCACTGCAGGGGGTACACACAGTGGATGCAGGGATCACAGAGGATTCTAGGCCTCTGGATGGTGCTTGGCTGTCTGCTTTTCTTGAGGCCTTTGATCTTGCAGGACCCAGCCAACCCAGGAGGACTGACTGGCCTGGCTCACACCCAGCCTCACTCCTTGCTTCCTCACCCAAGGAGGGTGGGAGCTGGACTGAAGGTCTCACCCCTCTAAGGGGCTAAGCTTCCTCTATAATTTGGTCACATCCATTCGGAGGCTCATAAGGGGAGCGCACAGGATCTGCACCATGATAAGCTGCACAAAGATTCCTATGTCACCACCACTTCGGTCACTCGGAGTAAGAATGAGTGGGGTCAATGCCCACAGGATAGCCTGTCACCGCCTGAAGCTACTAAGGGCTTATGTGACAGGGGGTAGAGAGGTAGTCTGGGCCAGCCATGCTACACAAGCTAAACTAACATTTCCTATATTGCAAACAATCATTGCATTTTCTAAGTGCATTGGAAAACAGTGTTACAGGAAAGATATATTTAAGAGAAAGGGAAATGCTACAGTCATGCAAGAGCTTATGCTCTGAAGCTGGAAGGTGGTACGCTCAGTGTAAGTATTAGGAAGCACTTCTTCACAGAAAGGGGGATGAATTCCTGGAATAGCCTTACCACAGTGATGCTAGAGGCTAATACAGCAATTCATTTAAAAAAGGCTTGGACATGTATATGGCTATCTTTAATATTAAACAACCCCTAATAGAGTTTGAGGTTTCAAAACAGATAGGAAATGGGAAAATTAGGTGGGCCAAGTTTTCCATATTTCCAGTCAATTTGAATATTTTATGCTACAAAGGTCTAGAGTAATAAACATTATTTTTAGTGGTACCAAGTAGATGACTAACACCTTAAAAGTAATAATCTACTTTTTGCTGCAACTGATAAAAATATGAATATGTGCACTACAATGATTAAATACAGCAAATGTACTGCAATTTCTTATTACCTAGCCTAGGATGGTATTAACCCTGTCTTGCCCTATAATGGTCATAATAAACAGTAACATGTTCATGTGGATCGCGCATGAAGTTTCTACAGACCGTGTGCTATCCTGAGCTGTGTGAGACACTTAGCCGAGCTGCCGTGCAACTGTATGAGGGCTATACTTTGCCACTCAGCAGCCCTCCACTGACTGCCAGTACAGATTACCATTTTGTCTGCGGATTTCATCATTGGACTGCGGTGGACATTCAGTTTGGCGGTGATATATGATTTCACAACTGCGCATTTTTATTTGAATCTTGTGAGTGCGATTCCTATCCCCCCTTTTTCTATTAGCTGTGTATTTAGTCATTGTATTTTATTAGAGTTGTTATCATATATATCATATTATTGTGGTGGTTAGCACTTTATACATATATTTTTTCACGTGTATTTACACATTTATGTTTCTATTTTTAGCACATTAACCACACATTCACTGGCACTACTTTCTTTGTTTGTTTTTGTATATATATACTGTATATACAGATAGATAGATAGATAGATAGATAGATAGATAGATAGATAGATAGATAGATAGATAGATAGATAGATAGATAGATCTATATCTATGTAACCCTTGTTCTCCCACAACTAAAGGGGCTATCGGTACTGTCGTTACCTGTAGGTTCATAGAAGGCCTGAGCCTCCGCCACTTGGAGCCTGGGGTGATTGTGTGTCCGCCTCGGTGCAGCACCTCCACCTGAAAAGGATCCTAGCATAGCAGGAAAAGCCCCTCCCAGGAACAATCCCAGTAATACACACACACTCAGGTGTGTGTGTATATATATATATATATATTTATATATATATTTATATATATATAAATATATATATATATATATATATATATATATACACACCTATCCGCCTTTACTATAAACAATAATATCAGTACCCTGTACCACACAGTAATATAGGCCCCAACCTTATACCACCAGTGAGTGTCCCCAAAGTACATTGAGTGGCAGGCACCAGTAACCTGATGTCACTTTTTTCCCAATGTCAAGGCCCACCGAAAGTGTTGGAGATAGCGCAATCCCTTGTAGTGTTGGTGTACCTAGTTGAGGTACCTGCCGGGTACTCCAGTACCCGGTGTGGCCGACTTAGCAGCAGGGATCTGCTTGATCAAGCGATGTCATCATCCGCGAAGGCATCCGCCTCTGCGTGGGGTGAATTCCGGTGTGTATAATATCACCTTTTGAGAGTCTCTGTACTTAATGGTTGCCTGGTCCTGGACCACAGGCCGCAATCACCATGCAGCATCTTCACTGTGTCCCTGATACTAGACAGTAAAATGGGGGAGCGTCCCTAGCTAAGAGGGCCTTCCCTGAAGCAACCACAAGCTACTGTGAGTCTGGGCCTAGCTAGGGCCTAAGGGGGAGATCTGGCTTAGTCAAGGGAAGCACTGCTCCCTGGACACTACCTGCTTCTCCAAGGTCACTCTTCCGACTGGCGTAGTCTCCTCAGCGTGCCAAATGTATCTCTTGGTGAGCAGGGGAATCTGTCCACTCTATTGGCTGCTGCAACCCATGTGTCTAACAGCCCCAGGGGCTGCTGAAGATTATAGTTCCTCGGCGGAGTACTTCTGTAATGGCCGCCGCTATTGATGAGCCTCTGCACATGTGCTGGGTGCACCAACATGGTCACTGGCTCTTCTGCGCATGTGCACCATCTCGTGCATGTGAGGCCACATTGAAGATGGCAGCACCCTGGAAAATCTCCCCACACTCTCCCCATCCTCCGCTGCCAGACACAGCCGCAGCAGAAGGTAAGGGGATGAAGGTCGGACCGGGCCACAAACACACACACACACATACAGTATATAAAGATAAAGAAACTGAAAATTAGGTCTGTGGACCTATTTGTAATTCTTTCCCATCCATGGGGCATCAAGTGGGGATTTTCAACTTCACCCAATGCACTTGATCCTCTGTTCACTGTAGATTCATCATCTGTATAGTATGTATTGCTTGTCTTTTTTTCAAGTTGTGTTCTGTCTTCTTCTTTAATATTCAGCCACTGGATCTTATATACTGTAGTTACATAGTAGTTACATCTTGTCTCCTCGATTACTTCCGATCTTATGCAAGGGTCCTAGCCTTTTATAGTAGCTACTGCACCGACACACTTTATTCAAGCAAATACCCAGTTTGTACCTGGCAGATACCTGGAATGCGCCGCTCCTCACCTCTGACAAGCCCCGTTGCGTTTGCCTTCCCAGCCTGGGTTCATGCCTGGCTGACGGGCGGCTGATCTGTTAAATGATAATGATTAGGATTTAATAGGCTGCAATGCTTCGCGTGTCTACCAGATGGCATAAATTCATGAATTGTAATGCAGTATATATATATATATATACTGTGCAGTATTGCAGCCTGTGGGAATAAAATGCTTCAATCCCTGCCTGGAAAATAACCCAATGCACTCGGGCAGAAAACAGTCACAAACCTCAATACACCCGGGTATACCCGAATTCGTGGGACTAGCCGAGCTCGAATAAAGTGTGTCGCCAGTGTATGCGTCAAGTTGAGGATTCCCTGTCGCATCCTCATGGAAGGGGCTATATTAAAATAAGCCAACAGTCTTGAATTTATTTTTGGGGAACTTTTCTGTTTCTTCATTTAATTTTATTTTGTTACGTTTGTGCATTGTCCCTTATTTTGGATTGGTTCTAGGGGGCTCAAGGCCTGAAGAGGAGTAAAGCTTTCAATAGGGATGGGGTAATTATCAAACATTTTTTAAGGTTGTTATTGAATAGTTGAACACATACTGTATAGGGCTCTCTATGCTCTCATTGAGAGGGCCTAGGTAGTCACAGTGACAATCAATAGGTTAATGTTTATTATTGTTTTGTTTATTCATGTGTGTTTATATATACAAATTAGCACCTAAGATTAAACACGTTTTAAATAAACACTGGCACCTACAGTAGTACTAAAGGATCCAATTTTGCAAGCCCATCTTCCAAAAGTCCCCAGAATCATTTTCACGAAAGCAGATACAATTAAAAAGAAAGTGGCTCCTAGCTGCTTAAAAAATCTAGAAATCTAACAACCACACAGACATTTATGGACACCAAAGGCTTCTATAGGTGCCTTAAATGCAAAATGTGCAAACTCAACATTCACCAAGAAAAACAGGTCAGGGGGTTCTCTTCAACATAAATAGAAACTGAATATACCATAAACAATTTCATAAACGGTGACTCCTCCAATGTAGTTTATCTCATCCAATGTATTGTAAATTACAATACATAGGTCGTACAACTAGGAAACTAAAATTAAGATTTGCTGAACATATGACCAAGATTCAAAAGGGACTTCTCCAACATAATCTTTCCAAACACTATAAAGAGATCCATAATCAAAATCTTATAGGTATAGTCTGTATACAGTAGGTATTGAAAAACGTCCATTGAACTGGAGAGTGGGTGATACTGTAAATGAGATCTCAAAACTTGAAACAAGGTGGTTTGAATCAAATGGTTTGATTGTGGATATAGATTTGGGTGCCTTCCTGTTAAATTAAAATAATTCAGGAGGGTCTTATTATGTTTGCATATCACCCTCTCTCCAGTTCAGACACATACTATGATATAGTTACACGTACACATGTGTTACATGCTCCACATTAGTCTGTCACTCCTATAACTATGTTATTATGTGAATCCTGAGTATTTCCCTACCCATGGGAAAATATATGTATGTCTATTATATTTTTTACTTAAATTTCTTATGTTTAATATATATTAGTATTAATTTTATTATATTTTATTAAACTGTGTATAATTATTATGTTATGTATTTGTCTCAAGAAGCATTTTTTATGATATGTGCCTTACCTCCTTATCGCATGATCATGTCTAATTGATTGAACTATGGAGACCATGTGTCATTGGCAGGCTTCCAGAGAGCAATCAACCAATAGTATAACATCCACACCTATATATTTATTATGGGCTTAATATGTGACATCACCCCTGAGGAAGTTTCCAAGAGAAACAAAATGCATAGGGTTAACATTGAGGTACAACCTGATGTACATCTGAATACTAAGCAACTGTCAGTGCAGCTGTATCAGTTACAAGCCCTAAAGATTAACAAACCAGCTACGGGACTCTAAACAGCTGACCGATCTCCCTCTGCTTTCTGACATCACTGGGGCGGAACCAGGAGAGAAACAGCCCTGAAATCTAACTCTTGGAGCTGAGCAGATGAACAGAGACATACCAAAGTGGAGAGGGACAAGCCGACAGTATCCGTCCTATTGCCCATATGGTGGCAAACACCCACAATGCTGATTTTCATTGCTACATTGTAAGAAGCCATCTACCTTTGTGCAAATACTGTACATCTTTTAAAACAGTACTTCACAATATATGGTTCTTTTTTGTTATTCACAGGATCTTATTGTATTGGGACCTTGAAGCATCCACCCTATCTTGGCTATCACAGATAGCTGTAACATATATGTATTACAGCTAAACCATATTGTTGCGCCTATTGTCTAAATGTTTTTTTTTCTCCCATATAAACTTTGACCTATGTGTGAGGTCTAAGACATTGTGACAGCAGTCACGGTTTATACTCCATTTACTGATTGCTTTATCTGTGCACCATCATTTCCCTTTTGTGTGTGTATATATACCTCATTGTTAATGTTTATTTATGTATATAGTAGCCTAATAATGTCAATGTTATATTGCCTCTAGCCCATGGTGGTAGGCATTTTAGTTTTAATTGATATTAAGCCCTTTGATGTCTGTGGTATACGTTGGTAGACATAGACATCAAAGGGTTAATGTATAAGATGCCATTTATTTTATGTAACCCTATAGTAGAAATATATTAATACCCTGCCTCATTTTATCACAATGCGGTAATTAACTCGTAATTATTGGTGTAGTTAATTACCGCATCTTGACTCACCTTAAAATATCACACCCAGTACATTTTTACTGCAATATTGATGACTTTGGTTATAAACTCGTGGTGAAAGCACACATTATTTTTTTTAATGGAAGCAATATTATCTCTGTTTTGTAATGTCCAAATCTGCTACAGCAATAATCACTTTGTTTCTCAAATTGTGACACATTTCTTACAGCTAGAAGATTTGCAATGCCTTAAACTACATGATTATTGGGGCAATATTCACATGCTAACAATTTATTAATTACTTTTCACTTCACTTAATATAAAGCAGCAAAAAGTTCTCATTTTTTAATTGTATTTTTTTTAGAATGATTGAAAAAAGTACAATTTATTTCTTCTATTCATTTCGAAACACTCCAATAACTTTACATTGCTACATTCTACAAATACCAGAAATCTGATCTGCTCCAGATCACAGCATTTATATAAATTAGAAGCACTATAATAATTGGAAGTCATTTCTATTGCAGCAAGCCAAAACCTGGTAATTTTGAGACTAAAGCACACTGAAAAAACATAAAAAATGCTGCAATTATTTTTAATTGCTGTGTTCAGGATAGAGCAATTTAAAATTACTAGAGCTTCAATTTTTAGCACTTTAATTTGAAAGTGAATCAAGTAATTTTCTACCATGGCAATTTAAGATATATTAAGCCAATTTACAAATGTGGCATTCAGAGAAAATCAAATCAAATCAAACGTATGTTAAAAGCAGAGAAGGTCATGTCAACAACCTTGCCTTTAAGATATTTAAGTAGAAGGATCTACACTTAGCATAAATTCATTTTGTGGCATGCCTGTAATTCTTTGTAAAGTTTACATGGAAAAACAAACAAATATGTACAGGGATTTAACAATTAGAAGGTATTTTATATCTACAACATTTTACTAAGTTGAAAGAAATTGAAATTGGAGATAATATCTACATTTGTAAATCATATCTTTAAGCTCAATTGTACAGTAAAGCTGTATATGCAAAATTCTATGACACCACATTAGAGATGCAGTAAATTATCTACAGCACTCCAAAAATAAAAATACAATTTCTAACTGAATTTAGGTATCTTCAAAACATTAAAATGTAGGGCAATAGAGGGCCCGTTTGACTCTGAGTATGGTTTGTCAATATGGCACCAGAGGAAATAGTGGAAAAACAGTACGAAAAGCAGTCCTTCGCTCCAAGCACCATGCTGAAGATGGCACTTGCATGCATAATGCACTAGGTGGTGTCTCGCGGGAGAAATCAGAATATATCAGCAATACCACATATCTGCCTAGCAATAAGACACCCTCACTCAATAATCAAATGAAGAGTATAAAGAATAAACAAGCTAAATCTACAGAAAAGCAATTACTTGTGTGTTGTTTTCTGGCATTAAACTTTTTTCTTTATTTTTAAGACCTGTGAGTGACTTGTTTCTTTTATTTTTGTATATATTTATATTTAGCAAGACTTACTTTCTTTGGTACCGTAACAAGGTGCGAGATGCAACCCATGGGAACATTTTGTTGACCGCGGTCCGAAAGGTCCGACTGTGGCTAGGCCGTGAGCAGACAACCTAAATATCTGTGGGGTTTATTTTTGTAATTGCAATTCAGTACTGTATGTGTCCGGTCGATGGTGCACTGAATATCTCATATGTACCTAAAACCAGTGTATGAGCTGTATACAATGACACACCAAAAATTTGTAACGATGCGCTCACCACAAACAAGGTGTGACTGTGAGGCCGAGGTGGGGATTTGATAAACGCCAAGCCACAGCAGCTAGGGCGCATCTGGAGTGTAGATACAGATGCAACAGCCATTATTCGAACATTTCACGGAGCCGTTTTCGTGTGCTCTGCTGTATTCAACGCGGCATTCGCGTGGCGAATCACACCAGGCACATGTGTTTATCTTGGTTGCTTTGTTTGAATTTCATGGATTCTTTGGGTGCAATTCTACGCATATCCGTGGTAGAAATGAATGAATTGTAATGTGTAATGTACTGTGCTACTGTGCTGCTGTGTCAATTTCAGGTGTTTAAAAACCAGAAAACTAAAATGCCATTTTCTGCACTCGCGTCTTAAGGCGGTAAGTTTGGAAGAAATCACGCGCCATGACATGAGTATTCTGAGGTATACAACTCGTGAAATGTTCGAATAATGGTCGAGGTAGCTGAGTCGGGGTAGGAGAGGTCAGGATGGTCAGTGATACTTGCCGAGATCGGGATTGGAGAGGTTACGGATCGTCGTTGGTAAGCCGGGTCAGGAGCGGAGAAGTGTGAAATCCAATAAGCATATATGGTCAGGCAACACAGGTCAAGTCAGACAAGGCTCAGAAAAGAGTAAGGACTGCAGTGAACACATCATACATAAACAAGGTTATGCCCAGCCAATGTGCCAGAGGGCAGGCTGAGCAAATATAGGAAGAACAGACCAATGAGGAGGAAGCATACTCCCTAGTATGCATGGCTGTTGTTGGCTGATGGAGACAAGGCTGGTGAATCCTATTACACAGAGGAGCGAGGAAGCTTCTGCGCAGGTGCCGCGCATAGCAGATGCGAGCTGCAATGACATCACTGTGCGAGCGAAGCCTAGAGACAGGACCAGCGGGAACAGCATGTATTGCAGAGTGCGGTCTTCGCGCGCCCCTTGAAGGAACGCTGGCATTCGCCAGTTCGCGAGATGCACTGCAGGAGGCAGATGAGGCAGGAGTCCCGATCGCAGGTCTAGGCAGGTAGGAGCGCACCGTTGAGGGCGCGAATGACGGATCTTTACAAAATTAAAATAAAATAGCATAGCAGAGGGTGAAGAAGATGCCAAAACAACCACTGCTGCTTTCAGAGCACCAGACACTGATCCATTGTTGACCCCAACTTCTTTGTTTTCTAAATGTCCTCAGTAGGTTTAGTGTCTGTGCCATTGTCCAGTACAGTTGTTAATGTTAAACTGACTTTTTGTATAGAACGGTGTTTTAGGAATTATAGAAGTCAATGTTTCCCGGGGGGACTCCTGGAGCGGGTAGGACCTCAGTGGCCAGAACAGCAGGGAGAAGACAAGGAGAGATGGGGTCATGGGCTGAGGTCGGTGGCAGGCGGCTAGCAGGAATGTTGGGGTCATATGCAGATGTCGGCAACAGGAGGGCAGGAGCAGAACAGGGAAGCAGGGGACTCAGACTATGGAGCAGGAACTGAGACTATGGAGCAGGAATTTAGACTAGGGAACAGGGACGGAGATCAGGGAACAAACAGGGACAAGCCAGATTACCAGCAAGGACCTTTAATAAATGTACAGGACTCCAAACACAGAACAGGTACAGGAACCGAAGCGGCGGCAGAAGCATGGACATAAGGAGTCTGACACATAAAACAAAGGCAAGGAGATACAGGAAACGGGAAACTATAAGGACAGAAGACAGGAGCAACAAGGAAACAGACAGATGACCAGCAGAGCATACAGAAAAAAAGCAGCACACTCTGTGGACAGAGAATGGAACTGGGAGGAGAGGGAGAACTAGGAAAACCTATATGAGGACTATTTCCTGACATTACTGCGACCTCTCCAAGGAAGTCCTTCGGATGACCTTCCAGGATCAGTAGGATGTCCTTCATGGAAAGCAGACTCGCGTTTTCCCTCTTCCGGTGGTCTACTGATGGGCAAGGTATTTGTCCCACAGCAATGGCATGGGGACGAGCAACCGGCACACGGCACTGCAAGGAAGCTCCAGATGGGTGTGCCCAATTTAAATGCAGGGGCATGGACATCAGGAACACGGGCACCAGGAATGGGCGCATCAGACTCTCCATATGAGTCAGTGGGGACATTGAGTTCACTCTCCGTGGTCTCTTTTTGTGACTGCCATTTCGTGGTATCACTTAATGAGACTTTAAGACCAACTCTTTGAGTTTTTAACGCTTGAAGCTGTCCTTCTGCACTTCTTTTCCCACTCAATGCATTTACCAGTTCAGCTTCTTTGGAGTTGAGTCACGATTCCATATCTCCCAGCTCAGAACAAAGCTTATATCTGTTTCATTTTCTTTATTTCTGACCTGCAGCTGACGGTACTCCTCCTGGACCTTCTCCATCTCCAGCTGCAGCCGGGCCTTCCCACGGTCTGTGTGGTCCAGCAAATAGCCGGCATTTGCCATTTTGACCTCATAGCGTAGTGTCAGGCCGGACACCTCCTTTCTCTCTCTGCCTTTTTGGTGAGCTGTATCTTGAGCTCAACGATCTGCGCCTGCAGCACTGTGAGTTGCTGGGATATGTTTTCAGCTGCCAGCTTTAGCTCTTCCATTTCTAGGCTTTGCAGCAATTTCCACTCTTTGGCGAGAGACCTCTGGTTTAGTGCATCATTCAATTCTCCTCTCAGGGCCTTCATCACTTCACCATGATCGTTCTGAGCTTGCTTCCACACGTCCTTCATTACGTCTTGGAGCTCTCCTAATTCCTTTGCTAGGGTCTCAGCAGCTTGCCTTTTCCAGGTCACTTTCTCCTGGGTGTACTGACTGTTAGGAATGGAGCAGTGTCTGCTCCTCTAACTCTTGCTTTAGTTTCTGGACCTCCTCGTCCTCCCTCTCATACAGGGTTACCTGGCCTCCAGAAACAGGAACCAAAAAAGACAAAGCACTACTTTCCAGCAGGTATAAATGATCAAAAAAGCAGGGAGAGCGTTCCCAAAGTGAAAAACAGAGCTAATTTTTAGCAGCATGGATACATACAGCTTACACAGGCAAAAAAAAAAAAAGGCCTCCACCTACGTGTTTCAAGCGTTAGCTCTTTATCAAGGTGGTGCTCCCCTGGCGAGATAAAAAAACTGGGGTCCCCAAGATAGTGACAGAATGATAGGCTTTATTGAAACATACAGAAAGTGGTGAAAAAACTAGTCCTCCCATGCAGAATATGCGCTTTCTCATTGTTCCCTATTTTTGGGATGTGCTGTGATGCTTTTCTCTTTAATGCAATTGAATCCTACATTAACTTGTTTGATATTCAGCATTATAACAGGAATACGGTATGTTATTGTGTTATCTGGGGAACAATTAGAATCCTGCTACAATCAGAGCAGGATGTAATTTCTCTCCAGAAGGACTTGGAGAGACTGGAAACTTGGGTAGGTAAATAGCAGATGAGGTTTTATACAGATAAATGTAAGGTTATATATTTGGGAAACAAGAATAAACAGGTGACTTTCAAATTAAATGGTGATAAATTAGGGGAATCTTGATGGAGAAGGAGTGCTTGTATACAGCAGGCTTAGAACTATTGCCCAAAGTCATGCAGTAGCTGCAAAGATAAACAAGGTCTTATCTTGCATTAAATGAGCAATGGATGGAAGGGAAGTAAACTTAATTATGCCCCTTTATAAGGCATTAGTAATACCACACATTGAATATGGAGTACAATTTTGAGCACCACTCCTTAGAAAATATATTATGGAACTAGAGAAGAGCCACCAAATTAATAAAGGGAATGGATAGTCTGATTTATGTGGAGATGCTAGCAAAATTAGATTTGTTTACATTAGAAAAGAGGTGCCTAAGAGTGGATATGAGAACTATATACAAATGTATTCGGGGACAGTGCAAGGAGCTTTTAAAATAATTTTCAACGCAAGGGCAGTACAAAGGACACGGGGTCATATCTTAAGGTTGGAGGAAAGTAGATTTCACATCAACACAGGAAAGGGTTCTTTACAGTAAGGGCAGTTAAAATGTGGAATTCATTGCCAATGGAGACTGGGATGGCAGATACATTAGATATGTTCAAAAAAAGTTGGACATATTTTTTAGAAAAGAAAGGTATATACTGTAGAGATATCCCTAATAATTAAACATTGGAAGGATGTTGATCCAGGGAGTAATCTGATTCCCAATTCTTGCAGTCAGGAAGGAAGTTCTTTTTCCCCTTATGAGATATCATTAGATGATATTTCACTGGGCTTTTTGTGCCTTCCTCTGGATTAATGTACCATGGGTACGGATATGGGATAAAGTATCTGTTGTCTAAAGGTAGCATACTGTACTGTAGGTTGAGCTAGATGAACGTATGTCTTTTTTCAACCTCATCTACTATGTAACTATGTAACAATTAGGCTGGCTACATTCATATTGTTTCCATATTATATTTCAGATATTACTCATAATTATTCAGGAGTAGCATATGCGCACAAAATGCCACAACTCTTTTAGGTACTGTAATTTTCTAAAAACTTGAGAGGAATCACGAATGATCCATGAAATCTTAGTGAGACAGTTTTTTTTTACTGTGTTATTTTGTGTTAGAACATTTGCCATTATCCAGAATCGTTCATCCTGAGATTTGCTTCTGCCTAATGGACTTACATAACAAATGAAACATGAATATTTATGAAAAAATACAATACCATTTACTAAATTCAGCCTCTATGGGGAAATTTAGAAAAGACCATTGCAGGTTAACTCAACAGATCATGCACAAACTATAATTCACGTCAATTGCAGTTAACACCAAATCAGGTGTGTTCCACTTCAATGGACCTTAGTGAATATCCCCCAATAATGGCATTTGGTGAATTCATGTCCTATAAGTAATTGTGCATGACCATAACAGGCCTGCATATGTCAAACATACAAGGACACATGTTTACTGTCAATGTGGAATATATAACGAAGTAACCCTGCAAACCTTGTCATAAATACAAAAGATTAATAAAGCAAAAATATCAATGGGAAAGAAAAAAAATCTTAATACTACAATGAGTAGTTAATAATTTCGGCATTATAGATTTTTCATCAATTCGTGAAACATTCATGCAACAGTATTGTCTGTATTTTATGTGTGTATTTTAATGGCATTCCTTTAGTAGAGCATAATCATTTTGAGTAAATGGAGTTGTGCATATGAAAGAGCTTATGCTTTTATGTAGAAGTAAAAATGTACTCTAAAGTCACTAATAGGCTAATTTTACTGAATATGCATTTTATCTACCCTGGCAAATTTCAATACCAAGTTTTACAGTTTTTCAAGCACACAACGTAGATATAAAATAAAGAAAACATGTCTATGTATATGTTTATCACTTTTCGAATTTTCAATACCAACTTTTACAAGAACCCAAAGTAGATACAAAATAAAGAAAATATGTCTATGTATGTAGCACTGCTTCCACCCTCCCCCGCCCCCCTGTGCGATTTTTGCCTAGGCTACAGGTCTGTGTGGTATGGTTACCTGTGAGGGTCCAGGAGAGATGATCTTCCGTGATTTTGTGGGGAACAGAACAGCCTTTAGGTGATCCTCAGGTTCTTTTCATTGGTGACAGTGCCTCCAGTCACAGTAGGCTCCAACAGAGCTGGAGAAAGTCTCTACGATTGCAGTTTTTTCTCCTATACTTCTGTCCAATAGACTGTGTCTTAGTCAGAAGTATATAAAAATGATTTTTATTTGGTATAGCCACAACAGGTGATATTACAGCATTTGCATCCTTGTGGAGAATGGGCTCCAGACCCCTGGATGTGCAGGTCAGCAGATAATGTTGAGGCCTTGTGCTAAGCACAGATCTTGAGCTCCTCAGAAGGGGCTGAGCTCCTCCCCCTTCCCCATCAGGGAAGGGATTACAACTCATACTCAATCTATAATTTGGAATGCATCCTCCCGAATGCAGAAAGGGGAAGGCACAGTGTCTGAACCATGATTGGCTGCAACACTGACCCAGTGTCACCTCTTCTCCTGCCACTCAGGGAGGCTGTGTGAGGGGGGTAAACCCAACAGGGTAGCCTGTCACTGCCTGCAGCTACTAGGGCTTAAGTGATAGGAGGGCAGAAAGATAGTCTGGACCAGCCATGGCTATATGTATATGTTTATCCTTTTTCAAAGTCAGCAAGAAGGCTAAAGCCTGGTTATTTTGTATATGTGGCATAGTAATTCTAATCCAGGCTTTCTGCTCTGCTACTGCAGGCCTATACATTTAATGGTAAACAAATAGAACAAAGTCCCAAATAAAAGTGCATCCGTATCTCAGGTGGAGTAGTAGCAATATATATCTTTATAAGCTCTGATCCTGCTGTAAGTAAGATAATGATGGCGATTGTGAGAATATGTATGCTGTCACAATAATGTGGTACATACAGCCGCGGCTAAGCTTAATCTAAATCTTACCCGCTTTGTTTCCCTCTTTTTTTTTTTTTCCGTCCGGAATTGGCCACGCGCCAGCCGCATCTCACGGCCGGGCGCGGCCGGTTCTCCAATCAGCACCTAATGGCGCTGAACAATAGAAGCGCCTGCGGCGCTGGAGAGAAAAAAAAAAGCACGCGTTAACGCATTTGAAAATTAACCGCGGAGGCGGCCGCCGTAGACTAAGGGCGGCCGTCACTGTAGCTCAAAAATTGGGAAGTGTAAGTAATGACAGTCCTCTTTGGCAGGTAGAAAAATTGGAGACTGTATATGAACAGCTCCCACTCTCTCCTCTGTCTAAATATAAACACTCCCTAGAGCCTAGTACACAGCCTGTATACAGAGATGTGACAATAGAAATTGTATCGACGTAACTCACAGTTGCGGTGCCAATCCAGGTCCAGTGCGTGCCTCACGTTGAAGTTTCGTATAAGATTCCATGGGCAGTAACAACGGAGCACAGCGAGCAGGAAAAACAAACAAAAGTGGGTGATATGATGCAAAAATAGGTTAAAATAATTTATTGGAAAAGTACACATGTGGAATGAGGCAGGTAACCACCACTCTAATGCGTTTTGCGCAAAGGCGCTTTGTCAAAGAGTGTGAATGCGTTTGTATGTTAGTTGTTTAAATAACAAATCCCCTGCCAAACATAAAACCATGCTGAGTATGTCACATGTGCAACACAATCAAGTCACAACCTAATGAGAGCCGGAGCTAGCTGAGCAGCACAAGCGATACCCTCAGGATGGGGGTGTAATGACACATGTAATGTATAAACACATACACATCGAAAATTCAAATAATCAAGATAAAAACAACTCTTAACCTGCAAAAATTGAATAATACTATTCTAAATATAATTCTTATCTCTTGGTTGTTAATGCTCTGATATTAGCGGTTAGCTGCTAAGGTAATGAAGTGGCTGTAAATGCAATTTTCCTGCACCGGATCTATGCCGGGGTCTCCGGTGGTGATATTAATAGATATCAGCTCCAGAGACCCCCGGCATCAATCCAATGCAGAAAAAAGGCCTGATTTTTTCCCTCTCTCGCCACTCATCCGCCAATTATCCCCACCTTCTTGCCAACTTTTTGTGGCGGGACGGTTTTGAGAGAAATTCTTAATTCTAGAGCGGCGAGAAGCTGCAAAAAGCTGATCAGGGCTACTAGAATTGAGCGTGTTTGAAAAACTGTACACATACATACTGTCTGTGAGGTGACCCGTCAGGCCCACCGGGGACTCCCGTGGGCCTGGGGTATTAAAAATGTATGTAAAAGAATAAATCATGTATTTATGGGGGGCACAGGGGCTGGGTTATGTATTTAATAAATATAATGATGTTTATTGTGGGGCTGTGTATTGTTTTTATTGTGGGTACTGGGGGTGGGGGAAGGGGGTATTGGCCCAAGGGTATGTGGGTAGGCCCCGGTATGGGGCATCGGTGCTAGTGTCAATGCCATTTTTATAGCGGGCACGTTGCGTATGGGATGCTATAAAGATGGCGGCGACACTGGCACCCGATGACCCATACCGGGGCATGTAATTCGGGAAGCAGGGGGTCCCTGATCCACAAATCAATGCGGTTCAGCTCAGGAGATCCCCTGCTCCCGTACAATATTATTAAAAATACATTAATGCTGCTTCATTACCATAGCAGATAGCCGCAAAGGTAAGGAATGATTGTTTATTTATATGTGTGTTTTTCTCATAGTGTAGATGTACAGAGGGTCTCCGAAGCTGAACCACTTTGGTTTTAGGTCCAGGGACCCCCTGCTTCCAGAGATACAGGCCTCTTTATGGGGTGCCAGTATCCCTCTGCTTTGTTTACATTCAGCGGTCACGTGATCGGGACAATTAAATGCAGAGGGATACCGGCACCTCATAAAGGGGCCTGTATCTTGGGAAGCAGGAGGTCCCCGGACCTGAAACCAATGCGGTTGAGCTCCGGAGACCCCCTGCACATGTTCCTATGAATAAAATTTGATTTGAATTTTTTAATTTTGCCGAGGTTTGCGCAGAGAGAGCGGCAGATCTCTCTCTGCTGCAGGCACATCTCGGCAGGGGTACTGCGTATCGCCTGGTTATCGGTAGATAGACTGTCTCGCCACCGGCTACTCGGCGTGTTGCTTTTGCAGTGATTCGCCAGGGATTCGGCCCTTCCTAAATACTGCGTGGGCAACACGCCAAAATCATGCCGATATTGAACCCCTGCCGACAGTGCTTTTTCGGTGCTTACTGCATCGAGCCCTATGTTCCCATCACTAGCTAGTTTTTCTGAAACTAAGATGGATAATGTGTGGAAGTATAATATTGAGAATGTTGATACAATTGTCAGTTGTAGGGGAAAAAAACAACACCCACAACTACTACCACCACCACTGACACCAACACCAGCTTCTGCTGTGCCTGAGACTGTTACTGCTGCCAGTACAAATAACATTGCCGCCACTATTGTCATTTTCAAAAGGCTTATCATTCTTGTCACAGTCTAAAAAAGCAATTAGTGTCAAACAAGTTCTGGCATTTATGTCTCTAGACTGAAGAGTTGTTAAAACAGTCAGATGTTCAAGAGGGAGAGTCAATGAAGATGAATATGATAATAATATTTCTGATAAAAGTGATGACACTTTAATCGTTCCTCACCTTTGTGAAAATGCAGATGCAATGACCAGAAAATTGAACAATACAAGCTATAATAATAATAATAATAATAATAATAATAATAATAATAATAATAATAATATCAATAATAATAATAACAACCCTGTATATTCATTGTGAAACACAGAGCTATCTTGCTCTGGAGTGAAATCACCCAACTGAGGTAATGTAGGAAAGGATCAGGGGGAGGAATGAATGGAGGTCTGTAAGGGAACTATGTGAGGTCCTAGAGGGATATTATTGTAATAAATCTTCTTACCTCCTAGTGCAAACCCACTTCAAAGCTGTAAGTACCGCTGGCCAAAGGAATCCAGACCACTCATCTGCGATGATAAGTGATCCTCTTCCTCTGCCCTCTGTGTGCAACCGAATGCAGGATGTCACAATAAAACTGCGGCAGGAGATCCAAGAGCACCAATGCAAAATCCAAAATCACAGAGACAGGGATCCAGGTAATGAAAAAATGATGCAAGGCTTTATTGAGACATTAAAAAGGTGACAGTCTCAGAGCAGAGAGTCTCCTCCCACGCGTTTCATGCCGTAGTAATTATCACGCAAAAGTCATTATCATCATCCACAACATCACGTACATTGATGTTTCTTTCCTCCTCATCAGCTGCAATAACATCGAACAGAAGTCTGAAAAGTCCCAAAGGAGTATTACTTTGAGATGGGGTGAGCAGGTGGAGGTCTTTACCCTTTCTCAGGGCGTGGACATCCGTGCAGGCTGGTGTTGTAAGGGGTAGATGTAATAAAAGGGGCCAGGAACTTTATTAGACAAACAAGTTTTCTTTATCCCTTGGTGCTCAGACAGCATTCCAGGTAGACACATGGCGTTTCACCTTATTCATACTTTGAAGTGGATAAACGGCAATCCCTTGCTGGTGATCTAAGGCTTTCCAGCAGCCTGCCAGGATTCTAAAGTATGCAGGGGTGCAAAGTCTGATTAAGTGGTTAGTGGCCATTAGATTGTATTTTTTGTTGTTATGTTGCTACCAATGGTGGACAAAGACAGTGATGAGGATGAGGACGGCCTTCATCCTGGCAGGGGTAAGTACAAGTTTTATTTACTTTATGCTGGCTGGTTTTATTATTAATGGGAAAATCCACTATTATACATATCTTGATAATAGTAATTTTACCCATCACTGTACTGTATCTGTACTGCATGTGTTTGGGTTTTGTATTTATTTTAATGTATTTCACTCTATTTATGTTTTTTAATGGGTACAAACACTTTTAGCCTTCTTTGGTTAATAGCACTTTTACCCATTCCTGGTGTTGATACAAGGGGTGGGTGAAGGTGGTAGTTGCCCCGGGTGGGTGTTTAGGCCTTGCGGGAGGATAGCGCGACGGGTTAACCCCATCATTACCTTAGCGGTTATAAACGCTATGGTAATGAAGGGGTTAACTTCTACTGCCACCCTCCGGCAAGGACTAAACACCCACCCTGGGGCAACCACAAGCTTCACCCACCCCCTGTACCAACAACTATGCAGTGTCTGCTATTTAACCGTTTCATTACCTTAGCGGTTAGCCACTACGGTAATGAAACTGGCTGCAAGTTTTTTTCTCCACAAGATTGATACCGGAGGCCAGTGGGGACCCCGGAATGCCGCCTGTGACATTTGCATGGAGATTTGCCATCTCCATGCAAGGCTGTTACAGGCGATCGTACACGAAATAAATACATTTTATTTATAGTGTACATGAGCAGGGGGTCTCCTGAACTGGACCGCATTGGTTTCAGGTCAGAGGAACCCCTATTTCAGGAGATACAGGCCCCGTTATGGGGTGCCGGTATCCCCTGCACTTTAATGCTCCCGCGTCACGTGACTGGGACATTTAAATTCTGCAGAGAGATACCGGCACCCCGTAACGGGATCTGTATCTCCTGAAGTAGGGGGTCCTCGGACCTGAAACTCATGCGGTTCAGCTCGGGAGACCCCCTACACATCTACATTACTGTCAAAACACACATAACAATAAACAATAATTCCTTACCGTAGCGGCTATCTGCTATGGTAATGAAGCTGCATTAATGTACCTTTTAATAATAGTGTGCGGGAGCAGGGGGTCCCCTGAGCTGAACCGCATTGATTTCTGCCTCAGAGACCCCCCTGCTTCCCGAGTTACAGGCCCCGGTATGGGGCATCGGGAGCCAGTGTCGCCGCCATCTTTATAGCATCCAAGACGCGACGTGGGCTCTATAAAGATGGTGGCAACACTGGCCTCCGATGCCCCAAAGCGGGGCATGTAACTCGGAAAGCAGGGGGTCCCTGAGGCAGAAATCAATGTGGTTCAGCTCAGGATCCCCCTGCTCCCGCACATTATTAATAAAAATACATTAAAGCAGCTTCATTACCATAGCGGATAACCGCTAAGGCAATGAAGGGGTTAAGGCACAATAGCATTTTTATTGGGGACAATTGCCCCCAATAAACTTAGCAATATACAACACAAAAACGCCCCCTAACACATACAGTACAGTAATGGGCAAAATAACTATTATCCCCATATGGATAATAATGCATTTGCCCATTTTAAATACATATAAATTACAATAAATACAGTCAATATATTTTACACTTACCTTTTACAGGCACCCACGATGAAGGCCGTCTTCAACCTAATCTTCATCCTGCCCATGTCCCTCTGGTGCTGCAAAACATACACAAGAATCAAAACATCCAATGTAATGTCCCCTAACCCCTTAATCACCATAGCGGTTATTAACCGCTACAGTCATTAAGGGGTTAACCCACCCTCACCCACCACTCGGGAGGCCTACAGACCCTCCCCCACTAACCCCCACCCCGTGAGGCCTAACCACCTTCACCCACTACCCAGCCGGAAGGCCTACCCACATACCCTTGGGGCTAATACCCCCCCCCACCTTCAGTACCCACAATAAAAACAATACACAGCCCCACAATAAACATCATTCTATTTATTAAATACATAACCCACCCCCTGTCCCCCCCCCATAAATACATGATTTATTCTTTTACATACAGGGTTCATACCCCAGGCCCACGTGAGTCCCCGGTGGGCCTGACGGGTCACCTAACAAACCTACAGGTTACCAGCAACTTGTTTCATACAGGTTCTGGAGGCCTGTTGGTGGGTCCCGCCAGGCGCCATGGCCCACCAGGTGGTCTCCGCAGGTCACCGTGGGCCGCAATTGGGTCCCCATGGTTGGCCCGCGGATGTCTGGGAGCCCCGGGTCAGACCCACAGGTGTCTGAGGGGCCTAAGGTGGTTCCCACGGTGGTCTGGGGACCCACGGGTGGGCACTACGGGTCCGCGGTGCCCCCACAGATGTGGGGCCACCGGTTCTTCCCTGCACACTTTGGGTCCATGGTGCCCCCACAGATGTGGGGCCACCTGTTCTTTCCTGCAGGTGTCCCCCGTGGACCACGCAGCCTGATACCTGTGAAAAGCTTGAAGATATCTCAGGTGGTTTCCAGAGGTCTCACGCAAAACCAAAAGGAACCAACCCTGAATGTAAAATAAATAAACCTGACCTATACATTCAATACATACATCCACCCCCCCCAACACATACAGTACAATAATGTGCCAAATAACTATTATCCAGATATGGATAATACATTATTTGCCCATTATTAAACACATTAACTAGCATAATAACATAAATAAAGTTCTACTGACCTCATCAATAAGAAGCCCCCGTCGCCATCAAAATCCTTGTCCTCCGTTGCCAATAAAATACATAGCCAATACATTGCAATTACATTCAGATATCAATTAACCCCTTAATCACCTTATTGAATAATAGCCGCAAAGGTAATTAAGGGGTTAAGCCACCCTGGCCCGATACCCACCCTTCACCCATTCATTTGTACAGTGTCTTCATCATGCAACAATATATATATATATATATATATATATATATATATATATATATATATATATATATATATATATATATATATATATATATATATATATATATATACACACACACACATGATGAACCAATATACAAATAAATGTAGAAGGGTTATCAAAAACATGCTCTACTACAAATACCACTTCTCCATACAGAAACAGTACAATAAAATCATATTTCCTAAAATAAAAACAATCTCATCTTCCAATCAAAAGCCTCAAATGCCAATCAAAACATTGCATTTACATTGTATACATGATGCATACAATCTATGCACCATGTACACTCTGCCAATGAATGTTAACAATAACATATTCCAAACAAAATATCAATACATCCAAACAAGTATACTATTTAAACCAATCAAGTCACCATAAATCAATTAGCATTCATTAATCAAATCACTAAACAATTTAAATTCCATCCATAACAATTAAACAATTAACTATCTCTATCGTTAAACCGAACAAGTTACCATCAGACAAAATATAAGTACCAAAAAGAATACAATATACAAAAGCAAGCCTCACCCTGACCTAAAGTACACAATACAAGACCAAAAATTACATCTATCTAATTCTAAAATATATTACACACATTTATGCATAGCAGCATAGCCCAAATAATTTTCAACGCAGAAATACAAGCATTTCCTTCCAAACCATTTCTTACCATGTATGTATATATTGATCTAGACATACATACATACATACATACATACATACATACAGTGGCAAGAAATGATCTGAAAAAAAAACACATGTAGAAAACCTGTTGGAGGATCTTGAAGTAGCTCCAAGTTGTGTGTAGAAAGCTTAAAAAAGAAAAACATAGTGCATAGCATAATACTGTTTGATAAGATGACAAACACATACAATCCCTTTTCCCAGTAAGAATACTTGGGCAATCAGGAAGTAAGCTGAGACAGCTGACAACAAGATTGATAAGGAGGCTACTGCTTGTAGTAGGTGGCTGTCTCAGACTACAGAGCTGTCCTGTGCAAGCTCCTATCCAGAAAGATTTCCTAAACTCTCTCTAGGGACAAAGATTCCCAAACAAAGATACAGTAATGTTGATGACATCACCAAGCCCAGCATCGGACATCAGGGTACTATCGCCTGCCTCCCGTCTCGCACTGATTCAGGTGTTTCAAGCAATAGGAAGCTGTTTTGACGGAGGATAGCCACACCCCCTGATGTCTGGACATGCAAGCAAGGGGTTTAAATACTCCGTGGTTTAGGTAGTATGGCAGACTCGTCGCAGCTGACAGCAGTTCCCCAGTGTTTCTGACAACCAGTGTTCCTGACCATTCATGAGCTTGCTATACCTGAGCCCTGATTCATATCACATTGATCCTTAGGCTGTTTTCTGTTTCTCAAAGCTGATCAGTGATAGTGGGACTCTAGGTGGTAGCCTCATCTGTTTGATTTGGACTGTTTAACAAATATCACTGTGTTTTGTCTTCATCTCAGTAGATAAACGTCGGCTTAATCCCTTGTTTGCTGCTCGAGTCTTTTATTCCCCTTACCACTGTGTTTTGTCTCCATTTCTGTAGATAGACTTGGGCTTAACCCCCAAGTTGCTGCTTAAGTCTTTTATTCCCCTTGATGTGGATTTTTTTTGGAGGTTAGGACTGAGGGAGAGGGAGGTACCTGTGATCTCATAGACTTTAGGGAACGGGCCAGAAGAAGGGGTTTATCCCCGAAACGTTGCCCCCTCTACTTACCTATTGTTTTATTCTCCTCAGTTTTTAAAACCAAGTTATTAAATCAAGTGGCAGGTGGTGTCTCTGGTAGGTATCCTCTCTCAGTAAATGCCATAATCAACTGAATGTAGGTGCTGTAGAAATTGAATGAGAGATAAGAGCATATAGTGCAGATCTTTTTCAAAGGTTTATGACACAGATTAAAAAACATCCAGATTTGCATTTACAATAAAAACATTTAAAATCACATTTGTGTGAAGTTTATATTCTATACAGAGCGTTACTGGATTGATAGTCTCAATATTGCTTGACCGCCCTGCTACAGCATCCCTCATGACTGGCTTCTGGCCATCTATCACTTCTGGTCTCAAAGGCTCAGGAATCGTTCTGGTGTTTGGAAGTGTCTCTCATAGACAGAAGTAGACTCAGAGTCAAAGTGTTTCACTCGCAATCTTCATCGGGAGTTCTATTGTAGAAAATTCTTACTACAGTAGCTTCTTATAAAGTACTTGTTGTCTTCCCATTGGTGCATGAGAAATGCCATGTGAATAGATTAATGAAATCAATAGTGCAGCCTGCCACGGTTGTGCTCGCCACAAACCTGGGTTGGACCGCGTGGCTGAGGTGGGGTTGTATAAGCACCGACCTTAGACCGCGCAGGCTGATCTGGATTGCGCAGTTCGTAGTCGTACGTAGCAGGGTCAGGAATGGAGATGGTAGCAACATCAGTGGACAAGCCATGGTCAGGACTGGAGAGATCAGGGTAAATGTTATCCAAGCGGAGTTTTGGCAACAGGTAGTAAGGAGTTCCCCGCTTCAGCTTAGGAGCGTGGGCGCGGGAGCGGGTTCTGCGCGTGCGGTGACCATGGCCCATGGTACCGGTCTCAGGAAGGGATAGGCAGACCGGAGTGGGCACACGGCCTGGCAGCACCGGTAAACCAGTGCTTCAGCGCAAGAGTCCAGAGCGGGCCTGTGCAAGGAGAGAGAGCTACAGACCTCAGGACTCGCAGACTGGCCTCTGCTAAGGGTAGGGCAGCAGACCACAGGAAACAGGGAGCTGAAGTATACACTGGAGGTGCTCCGCTTCAGCACAGGAACCTGGACATGGCCTCTGCAATGGAGAGAGAGCAGCAGGCCTCAGGAACCGTAGACAGGCCTCTGCTATGGAAGGACAGCAGGCCACAGGAAACAGGGAGCTGAAGTGCACACTGGAGTCCTCCGCTTCAGCACAGGAGACAGGAACAGGCCTCTGCATGAGAC
Organism: Ascaphus truei; assembly: GCF_040206685.1. Lineage (NCBI taxonomy): Eukaryota > Metazoa > Chordata > Amphibia > Anura > Ascaphidae > Ascaphus > Ascaphus truei. Next base: position 391,820,527 of record NC_134483.1, on the reverse strand, counting down.
TAGCAGCAGGCCTTAGGAACAGTAGATAGGCCTCTGCTATGGAAGCACAGCAGGCCTCAGGAAACAGGGAGCTGAAGTCAACATGGAGAGTACTCCACTACAGCACAGGAGTCAGGAATAGGCTTCTGCGTGAACTAGGGAATAGAACTAGAGAGATTAGTACACAACAGAGCCAAGCTTAGGGCTTGTGGCAGAACACTTGTGACATCCAGGAAAGATTATGCTCGGCAGGGAAGCATTGTGGGAAAGGTGTCTTTAAAGGTCAGTGAACCAATAGCAGAAGGGGCGTGTGACAGCATTGCTTTAACGAGTGAACCCAGGGTGGAGCTGCAGTAAATATCAGGAGCATTGTTCCAGGGCTGCACACGTCTGTAAGGCAAGGCAAACAGTAAACTAAGGTGCGGATCTGTTACACAGCCACAATTATAAGATATGACAAATAGTGTGTGACATATCACAGTGGCACTTCATATGACAAAGTGTCTAACCATGATTAATTTAAGAAAGGGAAAAAGCCCACTGAAAACAAATACATTATTTGTATACAGAAGACAAACAATGCATAGGTGGTCTAGTGCTGGATATGACTAGGTTTATGCAAGGCCTGTTTTCTCTCATGCAAGACAAAAAAATTACAATTTATATAATACAAACACATTTAACAAATTTATATAATAAAAAAACTATTAAAAAAGGAAAAACTCCCCGAAAACAAATACATTGCTTGTACTCAGAAGACAGACAATGCATAGGTAGTCCAATGTTGGAAATCACAAGGTAAATGGAAAGCCTAAGTGTATAACCTATGTTTACACTTTCTCTATCCCCATCCCTTATCTCCCCCAACTCCATCCCCCACTCCTCATAACCCCTCTCTCTTTCCCCATCTCCCCTCTCTCTCCCCCCTATCCCCTTTCTCCCCCACCCCCTCTTTCTCCCCCATACCCTCTCTCTCTCTGTCCGAGACCCTCTCCCTTATCCTCTCCTCATCCAGAGAAGTCTATAAAGAAGAGGAAACAGAACTCTGTCCCCCCACCACTCTCTCCTCTTCGTGTTTCCTTTCACTCCATCACTCTTCCCCCTCTCTCACTCTTCCCCCTTCCACACCTCTTGCTCTCTCTCCCCCACCATACACAAACACACACACACAATACCTCCTTTCCCACAATAGCCCCACACCAGGTTCCGTTCCCACAATAGCCCCACATAAGCTCCCCTTCTCCACAATAGACCACACCAGCCTTTTTCCCTCACAAAAACCTCACAATTACCCCCCTTTACCACAAAAGCCCTACACCTTACCTTTCTGAAGCCACACGGCCATCTGGGTCTTCTGCCAACATGCACCTGCAAGAGGAGGAGGCATGCACCAGTGAGAGGCGGTGACCCAGCATCCGGACTCAACTTGCAGTGCCAGCCAGCCGGGTACCCGCAGTCATTGAGTACGGACTCCTGTCCCAGCTGGAGCAGGCATCCTCCCTCTTGTTGGCTCAGCAGGCATGGGCCGCATTGCGACACCTTGTGGGCCACGTACAGCCGTAAGTTTGATAGCCCTGCTCTATTAGATCATAAAGAAAAAATATATATATTTATATAAAGTGAATGTTCAATCAAATAAAAAATAAAGAAAGTCACAAAATAAAATAAATAAACCAGCAACTTTAGCATACTGTATTTTCAAAAGTCACGCAATGGGTCACAAAGTTGTATAAAAACGCATTTGTGTCTGGAAAGTTAAAGAAATGTTAAAGAATTTAAACCCTGATACACAGAGGTTCACTATTGAGTTTACCACAGTAAACCTATGTTAATGCCTCATTAAGTACTAACATGTACAGTATATTCAAAGCTTGATAACGCAGTGTTAAGGGCTGTTTTGGACCATAAAGGACATTGCATTAAGTATAATGGGCATTAACGCTAATTTTATGCAAAAAGGCATTCCTTACATGGATTTAACTTGACATTAGTTAAGTTGGACCTAAAGTTGGCAATTTTACCCCTTAAGACCCTGAAATATGGGGAAAGAGTGGAAAAGCTGTCATTAAGAGATGTTAATGATTTTGATATTGGGCCATTTTTAGCATAGAGTTAAGGATCTAGGATACTTGTGAATTTGACACAGCTTGCACATTTTTGGGCACATTGTATTCAGTATATGACATATAGCAGTTGACCTTGACAGATAATAAGAATTTGAATCAGTTAGGGTTAGGACCTGCTAATGGTCATGCCTTGATGTGGCTAGCAGGCTTATAACACTTTGGCCAAAGGGATTAATTAAATTACCCTTTTTCAAGAGATATATAGGTATTTCACTGTGTATTTTTGTCATATTGAATGTAGCTTTGGGATTCTGTGTTGTTTGTTGTTTAAATTTAGCCATGCCCACTAGCACTCCAATTGACACATACATACATATTATGTGGTAATTTTTGGGGTTCCTTAGAGCTTGCTGGGTGTCTGTGTGTTTATTAACTTTGTCCAGCTGGTCTCAGTTGTTTTGGAGGTCAGTGGCCCCTCCATCCCAGGGTTTGAGATCGCCCCTTCCCACTTTCCAAGTGAGCAGGTCTTGCATGCAGCTGGTTGTGACAGATGCAATGCGATCTTTCTTCCTCTAATTATAGAGGTAAATAAGAATTGTAATCAGTTAGTGTTAGGATCTGCTAATGGTCATACTGGTACCTTGATGTGTCTAGTAGGCTTATAACGCTTTGGCCAAAGGGTTTAACTACATTACCCTTTTTCAAGAGATATATAGGTATTTTACAGTGTATTTAGTCATGTTTGATATACTGTAGCTTTGGGCATCTTTGTTTTTTGTTGGACCTAAAGTTGGCAATTTTACCCATTAAGACCCTGAAATATGAGGAAAGAGAGGAAAAGCTGTCATTAACAGATGTTAATGATTTTGATAATGGACCATTATTAGCATAGAGTTCAGGTTCTGGGATAAGTGGGAATTTGACCCAACTTGCACATTTTAGTCAGTGTATATACTGTATGACATACTGTATAGCAGTTGACCTTGACAGTTTTTAAAGAACTTAGAAATTTTAGGGAAAGTTTTACAGGGCATAAATGTTTGATGTTCACAATTTTTGCAAATGTGCATTAATGCTATCAATTTGACCATAATTCAATGTGTTTTAATGAACTGTCTTTCAAATGTTTATATTGAGCTATAATTGAATTACATAGAGTATGGTTTTGTGTCCCATGTACAATTTTTTTTATTAGTACTGTAACATACTGTACTGTATACATATTAATAGAGGATAGCACAACAATACATCAATTTCATCTATACCGTTAACACTGTCGTAAATGAAGTATGAATTCTTAATGATTAACTTCCTTTTTAAAACTTTTATTAAGCAAAAGGATTTATATGAAAGACTATTTTACTCCCTCATGAGAAGGATAATTTTAATTCATTGTGTAGATTTTGTTGTGTTTTCTATGTTGGTCTTAAAATAATAGAGGATTAGCAGAACAGGAGAAAAAAATACAAACGAAAAAAAGCATTGAATTAAAATGTGAGTCTTGCTATTTACATTTATTTAAGCTTAGTTTTAACAACCCCTAACAACGCTATGAGTAATTTATCCAAATCCCCATATGACAAGAGCTTTTAGTATAGTTCATGCTGTCATTATCTTTATTTAAGCCATATGTATTAAATGGTATTATTTTCATTTCTCCATCAATACATTATAAGAACAATAGTTGTAGAACTTAGTAGTTTTATTGTTGTCTGTTCATTGAAGCTACAAAAAATAAATTGTATCCAGGATTATAATATGATTTGAAACGGAAGTTTTTTGTTTTTTTAAACATAATGAGCGCATCCTAGAAGATATAATAAGTGACAGGATAATAGCCATGGCTACAGTATGTTGAACTTAAAAGTTTATTTAAAGATCACATAACTGAACAAATAATTACTGGATGGCATTACTTTACTAAAGTGCACTGACTATGGCCTTAGTTTGCCTCTGAGGACCAAGATTATTATGCAGTCTGCAGAAAAGTATAGTGTTTTAAAAAAGCTAGAGAAAACTACATTTCCCAGACTGACTGAATATTAATTATGCTCACCTGTGTCTACCTCAGTATTTAAGCTGCAGAGCAGCAGCAGTTCTCCCACCCTTCCCCATATGTAAAAGCACACAGGCCCCTATGGATCAAGGTAAAAAAGTGTACAATTCTGGGGCAAAAAAAATAAAACTACACCAGATAATACTGAATCAAATAAAAAGTATATTGATTTCAAACTGACTTATTTCTTTGGTATATGTACAGTATGGTGCATAGAGAGACTATTTTACTAGAGTAATCGAAAACAAAGGAAGACTTAGGGCTCTATGCAGTAAGCGTTGATAAGGGTTTTTTCGCCATTTTACTGCCAAAATTGGGTTTGAGATTCAGTAAGCGCCGATAAGTGCTTGATTTCGGCAGGTTTCGTAGCCGATAATTTTGTTATGGCCAGTCTGCTGCCGATAAGCCTGTTTTCGGCACTTATCGCCACTTTTTTAATTCGGCTGTATTCAAGTAGCAAAATCAGCTTATCGGGGCTGATCGGCACTAAGAAATTGAGACTTTATGGCCAATTTGTCCCGCCAACTAAAGTTGGCAAGTTGGAGGGGAGAACGATCGCTAAGGCTGCTGGAACGGCACTTAAAAAAAAAAATCATCTGCACATCAATGGAGTCAATGGAGCGGGGACGTATAACATTATAGTACTGTTTACGTTCCATTGCTCACAATACAAATGTGATTAGCATTACAGTGTGGGGGGCATTCACTGCATTGTGTCACACCTGACGTGTATTATTTGATTTACATTGTACTTTTATATGTTTTCATCATTTGCGTGTCACATTACTCATCATGTGATGATGTGTCAATGGAAAATCCTATACTCAACTCTTAAAGGAGAACCTCACATCATATGACACATTTTACTGAACTGAGCGACAATTCTTTATATGATGTTACACATGTCACACATCTAACACATCCACCGTATATTCATGTTGCTTTACATTACACAATGCTTGTAATGTGTAACGCATCTTTAAACTTTCATGTACATCTTTCTTCTCATGTTTACATGTACTTTGGGTCCTCCCTTTTTTCATGACGTCAGTTATTGGACAGTCAATCACATTGCATGTTTACATTGTAAACGTTGCATTACAAGCACTTCAAGCTAACTTATACACACATCTACACTAGTTAATCATTGTGACACCTTTCAAACTGATTCTATAGCAACTATCCTCATTACATAAATGTATGCATATGCACACGAGAATTCATTGTTGTGAACATGTGACAATAACATGGCTAATTAGACATGTTACAGCAAACTTTTTCCACGTCAATCTCAGGCTTTTTGTCTAATTACATGACTGAGTGTTGCGTTCAGAAGTGTTACATGCATTGCAAATTACACTAATAATTTTCAATGAATGTTTGTACAAAGCTTCACGTTACATCATTGTCAAATATCATGATTTACTGCTGAATACACAGAACAAATACTTCTTATATCAAATGGAGACAGCTTGAGAGCCAAGAACTTTAATATGTTAATGTAACACCTTGCATTTTACTATGTCACCTGACATCATCACATACCTATTTAAAGGACGCCCATTACCTGCTCATTCACAGCTACTCATTTAAAAATGTTGCGATTGTTTAGGAGACGTCGGAACATTCTTTTGCATGAGTGGCTTGCTGATCAAGAGAATGACATAGGGCAAAGGAGGGACAGAGCCAGGGACAGTGACAGGGACAGGCACGCGGATACGTCAGGGACAGGGAGAGGGACAGGGCGAGGGACAGGTAGAGGGATAGGAGATCAGAGGAGAAGACAGAGGAGACAAGTTGTGCCTCGTCCACGTCTGTACAGGGAGAGAACCCTGTTAGATGGGATGAGTGAGGAGGAGATAGTAAGTCGCTATCATTTGAGTTCAGCAGCAATCTTATCTCTTTATGAAGAGATAAGGGGAGATTTAGATTTTTTGACAGCCAGAGGGCGTGCAGTCCCTGGGCTTGTTAAAATGCTGTGCTCATTACATTATCTTGCTTCCGCGTCATTCCAGACAACAGTGGGCATAGTGGGCGGGGTCTCGCAATCGACATTCTCACGGGCCTTTACCCAGTTTCTCTATGCACTCAATAGACGCGCTAGGAATTATATTCATTTTCCTACAGAGGCGACAGAGTGGCTGGAAGTCAGGAATGGCTTTTAAAACATAGCAGGGATACCATGTGTGCTGGGTGCAATCGATTGCACCCATGTTGCTTTGATTGCACCTAGTCAGAGTGAGCATGTTTACCGCAACCGTAAGCACTACCATTCACTGAATGTCCAGGTGGTATGTGATGCCACGATGAGGATAATGCATGTGGTACCCAAATTCCCTGGTTCCAGTCACGATTCCTCTATCCTGAGGAACTCTTCAGTCTTCCATGCTTTCGAAGAAGGACATTTTGGACATGGTTGGCTGCTGCGTGAGTACATATTTGGATGTTGTAACACCAAACACATTTTTGTTTAGGAATCATTTCATTGTAGAATCTTATCACTAATGTAAGCTTATGTGTGCTCCATTGATTATAGGTGACTCAGGATACGGGATTAGTCCCTGGCTCTTGACTCCGGTGCTAAACCCTCAAACTGAAGCAGAGGAGAGGTACAATGCAGCCCATATATCTACGCGATCTGTTATAGAGAGGACATTTTGCCTACTCAAGACCAGATTTAGGTGTCTCGACAGAACTGGTGGGGCTCTTCTATACAAGCCTCAAAAAGTGTCTAATTTTATCATTGCCTGTTGCATTTTGCACAATGTGGCACTCACACATAATGTACAATCAGACCTAGCAGAGGCTTTGGTAGAGGAGCATCCCACCCATGTAGCTGCTGAAAATGAACAAACAGCCAGTGGTGGCCAGACACGCCAGAATCTCACAAATTCCTTTTATTCTTGTAAGTAAAAACATATATTTTCATAGTACTACTTTTATATATTAATTATGTAATATTAACACTAATTGTTTTTTACATAACCTTCTGTTAGGACACAGATGAATATGGGTTGCACACCTTTCTCTTCTCTGCTGTGTGCACAAAGGCATGTGGCACCGGTATGTTATTGTTGCACAGGTTATATAATCCTTCTTCGATTGTAAATTAGTTGTGTGTATGTGAATACAACTGGTGTAACAAATGAGTAATTGCTTAGCATTGTGTTGGTGATGATGCTAACACAATACACTTAGTATGGCCATAGTCATTCATTCTTGCAGTATGCTTACATACAATGTTATTGTTACAGTGTAACATGCGCATCCATATGATGTGTACACCAGGCTGCTTTTCATTTGTTATGTGATAAAATATACATGGTGTTTCACATTTAACACCAAATACACACTTTGCTATGTTGCTTACGTTAGTGAAGATGTCATGTACATGTTTGAAATTTATATATTGTTCCATTGTATTATAGGTATATCTCCTCTATGACTGATCATGGTATGTATATGAACTGACATCTGTCATAAGATGTGCCTAACTCAATAGACGTTTAATTATACGATGTTAAAACCCAACATATTGCTACACGTTAAATTTTACATACATGTAGTTTCTGAATCATGTACATGCGTTTACCTACTATTGAGGTTTCATGAGCATTGTAATAGAAAATGATTAGTGCCATTACATCACATTTAATGTATGTTCCCTTAAAAATTCCATTAATCTAATATAGAGGTGGGTGGAGAGAAGGGGATAAATGCTGATAGTTTTATCCTTACGGGAGATAATTAATCACGGATGCAATTGACTGATCATAACAGTCCATGCATGAATGCCTGTAATCACACCAATGCTTTGTACATCTTATATGTTGCAATGTATGTTATTAGTAATGCTGTACATTATTAGTTAAGATTACTTTAGAATTCTCACATGTGTATGTATAAGTCACACATCTGTGTTGATGTGACCTACATGTAACAAGTGTCAAACTGTTAACATAAACCCAGTAGTGTCTCAAATTTTAGTGTAATTTTGCATTATTAATTTCAGCCAATGAAAATGTTGTTAATATAGTTGTCATGTAATTCATGTCACTTCGTCATTATTATGATGATCATTTACAAGTAGTCTCAACATATGAATGTCAATCACGTGCACATTTGCATAGGCACACTTTTCAATACAACTGTTTGTGTCTGTATCAATTTGTGTATGATGCATGTACACTGGCGAACACTTTATTCGAGCTCGGCTAGTCCCACGAATTCGGGTATACCCGGGTGTATTGAGGTTTGTGACTGTTTTCTGCCCGAGTGCATTGCGTTATTTTCCAGGCAGGGATTGAAGCATTTTATTCCCGCTGGCTGCAATACTGCACAGTATATATATATATATATATATATATATATACTGCATTACAATTCATGAATTTATGCCATCTGGTAGACACGCGAAGCATTGCAGCCTATTAAATCCTAATTATTATCATTTAACAGATCAGCCGCCCGTCAGCCAGGCATGAACCCAGCCTGGGAAGGCAAACGCAACGGGGCTTGTCAGAGGTGAGGAGCGGCGCATTCCAGGTATCTGCCAGGTACATACTGGGTATTTGCTCGAATAAAGTGTGTCGGTGCAGTATAACACCGTCAAATGATAACATCAGCTTTATTATGGTAGCTTATATCATCATATTCACTTTACTATGTATGTGTTGAACGTTTAATAAACACAGAAAACTACAGTTAGTTTGCTACAAGAAATATACACATAAACATAATTGTTTACATGATGTTGACCTAATATTCATAACTGCATGCATTGTAGTTGAACACTACATCTTGCCAATAACATTCTTTGCAGCAGTCCCAAACCATTTTAACAACATTCCCATGTTACAAGAGAATTTTTACATTAAATGGCTAGTTGGTTGTAAGTCTCCTTTACATAGTTTCTACATTTATACGTTCCATTACACAATATACTACACAAATGTTTATTCAGAGTGGGAATGGTTGTTATATATAAAACAGACCATGCCATATAATGTTAGTACTAAATAAAGAAAACACATTAAATTTTCTAACTGCTCTGTTTAGCAACATCATTATGTTAATTATGTGCTTATGCAATATAGGCATAATTGGATCACATTTTGTATTGTTATTTAATATGCGCGGCAAGCAATATCTAAATAGTTCCATATGTAGTATATTAGTCGGTCGCTCCTCCTCACAATCATCGCATATAACGTTAGACTCTTCTGAAATGATACATTGATCCCATTGAATCTTCACCGACATCTCTGAAAAACAGCAAACACATTATGGTCAAAGATGGTACCTTAATATATGTGTAGCCGTGACAACACGTTACACATCTCTGTATGATTGTGTATATCCACGCGTTAATCACTTATATGTTAGAACTACAAGGTTACAACTAAACATCATTATTGATCATTTTGTTAATTGTGTTGCACGCATAACTACTGTATGTATATGAACTGTCCGTTGGCTGTATACATAAAGATGTGCGCGCACATCTTACTGTGCGCTCACACTTCACGATTGGGTTGACTAAGTGTTAGCGCATGCGCAAATCAATGCGTACGTTGTGCGTTCAATACATGTTGTAAATACCATTAACCATATAATATTTATTTCAAATCCAATGAAGGCGAAACTACATTCGTTATAAACGCGTACTTCTATAATCTTTTTAAACAGACGTTTGTGGACGGAAACAACGGCCGATCACACAATGCGCGAATCCAATACGTGTGACGTCATGTTAAGGCAGCGTGAAGTGCACGCAAACACTCCTCCCACAGAATTAACATTGGCCTTACGCACACTGCACGCCCACAAACACAGACGCGCACGCATGACACAGTGCAGTGACCGTAACTATAACAAACCGACACAGCCAATAGGCTTTGATGCGTGCATGTCGGTTGGGGGTGCATGTCGGCCGAGGGAGTGCGGCTAGCATGCCGGGGCATCCCCAGGCTTGCGGAGCTAGCCGCACTCAAATAAAATGTGCTGCCTCTGTACATCCGTAATCCTTTTTAAGGACGCCTTGGCACATGCAAGGGTCCCACGTCATATGTGGCCGACCCGTTTTTTTTTTTATAGATGTTGCATGATAAAGAAACAGGTGTGTGTAACAGTTATGGTAACATGTTGCTATTATATGTTTTAAGAGATAGGAAAGTAGGAATATGTATTGCGTGACCAATGTGTACTAATGTTTCTAGTTCTAGTATATTGTAATAGGAAACAATGTGATTGTGACCGCTACATGTTATGCAGTCTGCAATGTAACGCTGTATCCACGCATTTAAAGTAAAAATGGTGGATAGACAAAAGTTTACATTTTTAACGGTGAGTCAACGCATAACGATTGTTATATTTACCATTTTTCTAGAAGTAAGACTTCGTCTGGCTGCAACTGCTCGCTCCAGAAAGACAATGCATTTGCATCCATGCTTGAGCCAACCGCTGAATCCTGTATGACACACATCTCCATGAGACGCTCATAGGAATCGGCACTGCCTTCTTCAAACAATTGGTCCGGAGGTACGTTCATTTCTTCGTGTAGCCATTCGAATGCGTTTGCAGCAGAAAGGCTTTGTAAAACATCATAGCAGTTATGTTCTTGTAGCATGTGTGTTTCAGGAATGGAGGGTGCAGATATTGCAGCAGGTATCGATTCACACGGAAAAGTAGTAGCGGATCCATTGCTATTATTAGGAATAAATATGCTATTTATCAGAAGATATGTGCCATGTTCCATGGTGATTTTAAATTGCGGTGCAATCTGCCAAAATCCATACCTTTCATGTAGGTTATCCTGCACACGTTCAAAACATTCATTTGTTGATAAAGTGAATCTTACCGAGGATTTAAAATTTCCAGACCGGCCAGGGTCTTGGTAATAAGGATATTTAGTTCATATCAAATCATAGATCTGGCCCACGTTGGCTTTGTTTTCTTGAGTTGGTATGATCGCCTCCACAATCATTACTTTATACGCTTTGTGTGGATGCATGTTGAGACTTAGATCCTCAGCCATTGCAGCGTCTCAAATAATGTGAGTGGAGTTGCACGTTCTCTCTTGAGAATGTGAAACGAGGTAAATGTTATCTGTTTTGTGGCTTTCTACTCAAGGCCAAAATAAAAGTTACATGTTTCACTCCTTTTTGCAAACACCAATTCCATTGTGTAGAAATAATTGGCAGACATTTGTGGTTTCTGATTGCCATTTCACTGTGAAAGTCAAATTAAGGTTTTTTTATCTACATTCTCAAAACACGTGTCTGATTTTCATTAAATAACAATGTGGGTGAGTACAAAAACAGTGTTGGCATTATGAAAATAGTGCTTACACAGACATATAATGAGATATACACACAGCTGCTAATGTTTTTTGTGAATGCTTTTTTCCTACATTTCCCTGTGTATTTTTCTGTCTGGTTAACTCCCTGTTTGTGTCACAGATTTTAACTATGTGTGTATATGTAGATATATATATATATATATATATATATATATATATATATATATATATATATATATATATATATATATATATATATATATATATATCATCAACACATATACATATGTATATTGTACAATATATATGTCTCTATAACCAATATTTAAATATTTGTGTATATAACTGTATTTAAGGGCTTATATGTAAACAGGGTTTTTTATATTTCTCTGACTATATGAAATGGTTACATATTACAGGGTTACTATGTTTGAGGGCGTACTACATTCAGCTGTGTCGAATTTAGATTTACCATGAAACAAGGCCTTTTGTTAGTTTATAAGGCCTGTAGTGTTAGAACCTATAATACATCTATTTAATCCAGTTGTACACTGAACATATTTATGCCACTACAGTAAGTAGGCCTTGTATGAAACCTATTTAAATGGTGATCAACATGAGTGAATTATGTGATTAATATTAATTTTAGGCCCATAGTGTTATAGGCTCAGATTATGTATATTTCACTAACATTAGGCCTTTATAATTATAATACTGTGTTTTAACAAGGAAGAATCAAGTGAATGTTGTGAAAAAAATAAAAACTACCAGTTTAGATAGTTAAAATATATATCTATATATATATATCTATATATCTATATATCTATATATCTATCTATATATATATATATATATATATATATATTTTTTAACTATTAGTGTGTATATATATCCCTACATACTACATATATATTACTAAACATTCACAGATATGGGATTGAAACCAGTACTCATACATGATGAAAGGACAACATTAAGAAGGTTCAAGCAAGGTGAAGGTAAGTAATATTTAACACTTCATCCTGCTCTACACGGACAATAAAGATGTTAGCAGTTAAATAGATGTTTGATTTAAGTTGCATGTGAATAATATTGGCATGCAATTACTAGCTAAAATACCTATGAAACACACCCAAATACAATGTTTTGCAGCTAAGTGAATTGCAGCTTCTCAAAACATAGCAACTGGGTAATGTTGGACCATTACTGAACAGATGATTAATACATAAATATAAATAAAAATATGCATTCATTAGGACTGTTAATTTTTCCAAACCTTCACGTGTACAAGGACATACTTGAATGTTTGGAAACAACAGGTCTTCATCATACATACAATATTAATTAGATAATCTAAAGTGAACAAAACAAGGCCAAATACAGATATAGTTAATTATAACATTTATTATTTTTTTTCCTTTTGAGACCGAGTCACAGGCCTGCTTGTTGTCTCTTGGATTTTTCTTTTCCGTTTGGCTACAACTTTAAGCACAACAGAGCCACTTTGACTGGCCTGTGGCACTTCAGGGGCACGGCTTGTGGCCTGTGGCACTTCAGAGGCAGGGCTTGTGTCCAGTGAGTGTTCACGGCCAGGGCTTTTGTCCAGTGAGTGTTCACGGCCAAGGCTTGTGTCCAGTGACTGTTCACGGGCAGGGCTTGTGGCCAGTGACTGTTCACGGGCAGGGCTTGTGGCCAGTGACTGTTCACGGGCAGGGCTTGTGGCCAATGACTGTTCACGGGCAGGGCTTGTGGCCAGTGACTGTTCACGGGCAGGGCTTGTGGCCAGTGACTGTTCACGGGCAGGGCTTGTGGCCAGTGACTGTTCACAGGAAGGGCTTGTGGCCAGTGACTGTTCATGGGCAGGGCTTGTGGCCAGTGACACTTGTGCACTGTGTACCAACTTGTTCACAACTGATGCTTGCTCCGTTTCTTGTTTGGGTTTTTTGGTTTGTGTCCAAAAACTGGTCAGTAGTAACTGCTTGTGCATTTTTGTTTTTGGCTCCTCCTTTGTAGGTGTCAGTTCCAGATTTTCTACAGATGGCAGCGGTAGTATGTTGTCAGGAACATGCAGAGAACTTTCAGCTACTTTACCGGTAACATCCCGACCTGGGGAATGAACATCAGATGACTGGGGTGAAAAAGTAGTAGCATGTAAACATCCATCCTCTGATGGTGTAAAGCTGAATGGATGTGCTGCTGTAGTCATTCTCAAGTGATTAGCTTGAGTTAGCTGAACAACTATTGCTTCTAATGACGTGTTAATTTTTTGCATTTGTTTAGGCACTTCAATGAACACTCTATGGAGATGTGACAATTGTGATATCGTTTCTTCCTGCAGTGATATCATCCTTTCGTGCACTGACATCAGATCTGAATGGCGACGATTTTCTGCTTCAACAATTATTTCTTCAGAAGCTACTATTGCAGCATATGTGCTAGTTGCTGTAGGAATAACCTGTGTAACTCTTTGAATGGGAACCTCATCATGGTCACTTGATTGCATTTCTGTGTCTTTGGCGGCATCATCATCATGATTATCATCATGTGCTAAAAATAAATGTACACATAATGAAATGGCATGTTAATCTGAGCTGTTTTACTATGTAATTATACACTGTGATAACTAACACCTAACATGTTTTCATACGTTTTATAACGTCACATTAAAATGTACCTTGACTTACGAATTCTGTTTGGACTCAGTGTGAAATAAGAATGAATGAAAAGTTGTTCAAAACTCAGAACTCCTACATGATACAGCTAAACCCCGTTATAACGCGGTCCTCGGGGTCCACCCCGAGACCACCGCGTTACTAACGGGGTCGCGCTAATTTAAAAAAAAAAAATGGCCGCCGCATCAGTGCATATTTACCCCGCGGTCCCGGCTTCCCCCTGTCACCGCATGACAGGAGCTGGGAGGGGGGATTCCCCTCCGGCTTCAGCTTCCCCTGTCACCGCGGGACAGGAGATGGGAGGGGGGATTCCCCTCCAGCTTCAGCTTCCCCTGTCACCGCGGGACAGGAGATGGGAGGGGGGATGCCCCTCCGGCTTCTGCTTCCCCTGTCACCGCATGACAGGAGATGGGAGGGGGGATTCCCCTCCGGTCCGGCTCCCCCCCGCCGCAGCACAGGGCCCTCGCGCAGCAATACAGGGCCCCCTGACCCTGCCGTAGCGCAGGGTCGTCCTGCCCCCCCCCCCATGCCCCCCCGCGCTGCACCGGGCCATCCCACCAGCCCCCGCAGCATCGGGGGCCCCCGCAGCCATCATCCCCCTCCACCGCAGCACCACCCCCACCGGCACGCCCCCCCCCTGCAGCCACATGTCTCACCAATCATCCCCAAGGTAAGGCTGATTTATGTATATGTGTAGTGTGTGTGCAGTGTGCAGTGTGTGTGCAGTGTGCAGTGTGTGTGCAGTGTGAGCAATGAGCAGTGTGTGTGCAGTGAGTGTGTGCAGTGTGTGCAGTGTGCAAAAAAAAAAAAATTTTAAAAAAAAAAAAAATTTACATTTTTTTTTTTTTTTTTTAAAAACGGGAGCCACGGGAAAACCGCGTTATAACCGAATCGCGGTATAGCGAGGCGCGTTATAATGGGGTTTAGCTGTACTTAACATCACAAACACAATACATGTTGTATAAAAAAAAATCATTTTCACTGACAGTAAGTAATCCTATTTAAATAACATGTGTAAAACAAATAATGAACTTTTTTAACCTAACATATAAAAGTGAACATATTATATTTTCTGCACCTCATACACTCTCCTACAGGTGTGATGAGCTGCATGACCCAGGTGAAGACACTTGTTCCGTCTCAGGTGACACATGTCCTCCAGGAGCAACAATATAGAACAATAACATCAGTTGTTAATTGACATGTGAAAATATTGAAGATAGAGTTACTGTATGTTGAGTTTTTATGGCTAACTAACAGCATCAGTTCCTGAACTGAAAATGTGTGTGGCAAAGTGAACATACATATTTGTAATGACAATGTACATGCCAGTGTACTTAGGGCTTTTTAGTTCTGTAACATACAACAAACTATGTTTATGCAGTAATGCATTAGGATAATATAATTAATATTGGGCATACACTGCATATTTGTGTACTCATATCACAATAATAATGTACATAACTATCATGAGATGAACTTTCACAATGCTTATCATTAAGAAAGTCATATTGGAAAAGTAATAGTTTTTGTTAGAGGATATGTGTGGTACATTAATAGAAGCTGTTGCACGGCTGAATGTGGCTGCCACTCAACAACACAACACATGCTGTGTGTGATAATGTGTTGTTGATATCAGTTGAACTATAGATCTGAGTTAACGAATGTGTGACGTACGGTTTCATAGCTAATGGCTTGTTGGGTGATTTAGTACCTAAAGTGAACCTTTCAAATGACTGTGATTACCTTCTGTTTTGCTAGTCAGGTTGTAAGAACGGTAGTCCCTTCCCAAAAACAGTAATCAACCAGACCTTTCAATTACTTGAAGCAGGTGAAAATGGTGTCAACAAAGTTGACCGTAACATGACCCTGTTATTTGGCTGTGTGCTGAACCCCACCCCCTCTGTTGACGTGTATGATGTGATTACATATTAATTGCAGCTGCTTTAACACAATGGTAGATGAGCAAAATATTACTCTGAAGTGTGCAAGCTATGAACACAATGACATAACATATGCGACGTGTGCCTCATTATGATGTCTGTATATGATATGAAGCAAAAAAGGACCTTTTAATAAACCTCAACACATTTGTTAGTGCAAGTGATGTTTGTTGGCCGTTGCATGTAATATATTAGATGCATGATTTGAAGAGGCAGTAATGTCGTGTTTGTAGGAGTTAAATAAATAAAATACACATTAATATTATATATATATGTTCTGCACCAGTACCTAGTAATATTTTCTCATTAGCATGTCTTACACATGTGTGCTACCCTGTTGTTCCCCATAATCGTCCACCATAAATTGCTTCCACTGCAGCAAAGGATTGTGGGAATTGACATGCAAATGAGCACGCAATGCCACGTGGTATATTATTTACTGCTTTTAGTATGATTACAACTTATATGTATATTTAGTTTTATATATATATATATATATATATATATATATATATATATATATATATATAAATATGCAAATATATATATATATATATAAATATGCAAATATAGCTGTATGCTCATCTGCATGTCTTAGGCAGGTCTGCAACCCCGCCTTTCCCCATTATCACCCAGCATACAGCACTTCCACTGCAGCAAGGGATTCTGGGAAATGACATGCAAATGAGCACACAGTGTCACTTTTTGCCTCAATAACCATTTTTAACATGGTTCCCTATAGGCTTAAGCTTGCTGCATGGTCACAGCTTTGAGCACAGCCAGGGTTAAGGTGCATACCCAGAAAACCACCCACAAACAGCTGTTTCGACCTTGATGGGTCTCATCAGTGTGGGGTTGATTTTACTGGGAATGCAAGAGAGGCTATGGGATAGGCTAAACCATAATACTGAGTTAAGTTATGGTGAGTAAAAAAAGTGACAAAAACCCTCCACAGGAAAGCAAATATATATATTTTATATATATATATATATATATATATATATATATATAGAGAGAGAGAGAGAGAGAGAGAGAGAGAGAGAGAGAGAGAGAGAGAGAGAGAGAGAGAGAGAGAGAGAGAGACAGACATATATACATATATAGATGTAGGTATGCTTATATTGGGAAGAAAGTACAAATAGCAGCGGAAATGTGTAAAATAACTGTAAGCAACGACATGCCTAGTACAGTAACATTTCTCACCTGCTGGAAATTGTGAGGAATAAATTCCGATGTCCCTGTCACCGGGCAAACCCTCCACGACGACGGGAAGTAATTTTTCACGAAGCAGCTCCTCCAATGGCAGAAGCATGCACGCGTTGGTCTTGTATTTTATTTTTTAATTTAGCCCTAATATCATCAAATCTCTTGCGACAATTCAGCTTGTCCCTGACCCGATTCCCACACGCATTCATAACAATTATTTTTTTTGTCCCACATTTCTTTTTTGCTTGATGAACTTGTCCGCACTAGAAATACTTACAAAATATATGACGTTAATTCATTTGTCATACAGACTGTCATAGTGCTCCAGAATCCCAGTGACAAGAGCTGTATTTTCCTGGTCATTGAAGCGAGGATTACGTGGATGCTCCACACGTTTCTTCCGAGCACGTTTAGGCTCAGAGCTTGCCTGCTGCTGACTGGACTCTCCTTGTTCCAATGGAAGAGACTCCAAAAGCTGGCCACTAGCAAGCACGCCACAACCAGACACCCCATCAGCAACTGAGCCACCAGCAGCACTCACAATCCCAGCAACAGCACTCGCACTCCCAGCAACAGCACTCACACTCCCAGCAACAGAACTCGCACTCCCAGCAACAGCACTCACACTCCCAGCAACAGCACTCGCACTCCTAGCAACATCACTCCCCTGAACAGTACGTTAACTCCGACGTGGACAGAAAAACCAGTTGTTTTTTCCTATGCAATATTACAAAGATACGCCCTTTGCTCCGTTACTCAACTGCTAAAAATCTGACAAAGGTCCTCATTCTCTCCTGTCTCGACACTGCTCTCTGGCCTTTCTGCCTCTCACCTGTCTCCCTTACAATCTATCCTAAACACTGGGGCAAGAATTCATTTACACTTTCATAATTCTGCCTCAGTGTCTCCCCTGCTGAAATCCCTCTCCTGGCTTCCTTTCAAATCCCGTATCACACACTCAATTCTCCGCCTCACTTTTAAAGCTCTACCCTTTTCTGCCCCTCCAGATGTACACAGATAGTCCTATACCTTACTTCTGTCCTATCCCTTCTGTGTTAAGATACACTTCACCAGGGTCAGCTGCACACCAGCTCCCTCTGGAACATTGATTTAATCCCACTCAATCCTATCATGAGTTCCTATCATATATAATCCGGCGTGCCTTAAGCACTCGACATTGGATTCAATGTGTGTGTCCAATCTTTGGATTTTTTAACCCCATTATTTTACACTGATGATCATTAAAAGTTTCCAGTGCGGAGGAACAGCCGACCTGTTACATATGCTGTGGTCTTGCCCACGGATCTCTCCACTGTGGGAGGCGATTAGACATTGGATACAGAGACTGTTTGATCTCACCATTCCCCCAGACCCGTGGTTGTTCCTCCTGAACAGGCCATTGACGGGCCTTTCCAAAGCAAATAACAAACTAATTGCCCATTTTGCAATTGCAACGCGGTGCGAGATCGCAGCATTATGGAAACAATCTGATATCCCAACCATCCCAAAGATTCGGAATCGAATTTGGTTCATTTGCCAGATGGAAAAATTAACGAGTTTAGTTAACGATACTGGTGACAATTTTCTAAAAGTCTGGACGCCTTGGCTGGCACAGACAGATATCCCGGGGATTGAGAGGTCCTCAATATGGCTCTGATAACAGTAGATGCGTTCTCCTTGGGAGGGACATACAGGAGGTATTCTATACACCCAAGACCCCTTATAGCAGCATTATAATATAAGTAATGTGAGAGACGACTTAGCTTGCAAGCATCTGTGATGCTTGACACAGGGCCACGTGTCGCATCTACTGCTAACGCACTCCCCCTACCTTACCTCACCCCCAACCTACCCCTCCCCACCCCACCTTGACCTCCCTTTTCCCTATATTTTTTTTTTTTTTTTTTGAGTATGTATTGTCTCCCCTTTTAAGTTAAGTTATAAGTGTCTGTTTGTCCATTTAAGTAGAGTCAGTTTGGACTATATGGTCCACACCAAAATACCCGGAAGACCGGGTCCCGAAGCACAGCAGGACCTCGTTGTTACTTACATAGTTGTTAAAATAATGTTTACATACAAGACAAAAGTATTCTGTAATGTATTTTATGCTGTTTTGATTCAATAAAATTTAAGTTATAAAAAAAAAAAAAAAGTTTCTTTTAAATTACTCATTCAACATTCAATTAGGGTATCGAGTGCTAAAACTGGGTTCTTGTCCTCTGCACTTATTTAATATTGTTTTGCAATGAAATTCCAGATTCTTACTTTAGATTTCATTGAGGAAGACTCTGTGACTTATAAACTTAAAAATGCAGTATGTATTTTTATAACTGGCCATTAGCAGATCAGGTGGGTTGGGAGCTTAAACCAATAGAGGGTGGTCACCATCCTTTCAAAAATACAAATGCTGCTCCATGTGTTGTGGTTAGCTAACAGTTGTTACAATGTTATCACTTTTTATAAAAAATGAAAAAGCAAAAACACATTCCAATTCTCTAAAGCTGAATATTTCATAATTATTAACTCTTTACATTACTTCTATAATGCTGCATAAAAGACTGGACATCTTAAACGTTTTTAATATATAATTTCAGATGGGGCATGTAACGAGTGCTCACCACATACAAGACGGGACCGCAAGGCTGAGGTGGGGATGTTGGTAACCACCGACCTACAACTGGGCAGCCACGTCCAGAGTGCAGAGTGGTAGTCGTGTAGCTGGGTCAGGGTAGGAGAAGATGGTTGAGGTACTTGCCGTGGTCTTGGATTGGAGAGATCGGATAGTCGTTATGCGGTGCCGGGGTCCAGGGGTAAAGAAGGTAGAAGTCAAAATGCACACTGAGGTCAAGGGTCAGAGAGACGGAGGTCCAGATACAAGACGTGGTCAAAACAGGAACAGGATAAGCAAGACAAGACAGCAACAGGGCAGCAGGGTGTTTGATGCAAACACTAGTAAACAAACAGAAGTTTATGCTGACGGAGCATTTAAATGACAGGCAGCAATGGTAGGGCAGCACACAGCTGCAGAGTAATGAACAAGAGCCACCCCTAGACATATTCAGTCCACTGGTAAACAGGGTGGGGATAAGTACAGGTGGGCAATAATTGCTGATGCAATAAACCCCTCGTGTGCCCAAGGTAGCACGGCATCTGCGTGTAGCTTGCATGCAGTGCGCCTCACCCATGCCATCATGAGGGCAAAGCCTGGGCAAGGTCCGTGCGGTGTCTCCCAGCCTGGCAGAGTAGTGTGTGTTAGGCGCTTTGTCATGGGATATCATGGGGCGGAGCTTAAGCACAGGACGTGCGGTGTCCCTCAGCCTTGTAGTGCGGGTGCGTCACCCGCCCGGTCACAAGGTGCATCACGGGGGCGGGATCGACGGACAATCCTCACAGTAACCCCCTCTTCAGGGGCGTCCCAGAGATGGCTTGAAAGTAAACCTCTGATGATAGGCTGAATAAGCCTAGGGGATTGAAGTTGGTCCTTAGGAACCCAAGAACGTTCTTCGGGGCCGAAGTCCTTCCAATGAACAGGTACTGGATCTTTCTGCAGGAGAACCTGCAGTCCAAGAGGGTTTGTACCTCGTACTCCTGTTGTCCCTCAATCAAGAGGGGTTCAGGCGGGGGCACCAAAGCTGGAAACTGAGGGTCCTGTATAAATGGCTTGAGAAGTGATGTATGGATCACAAAATAGATTTTCATCAAGGCTGGCAACCAAAGCCTGTATGCCACCGGATTGACTTTCTCGATCGCGGTAAATGGCCCAATTTACGTTTATGCTAATTTAGCTGTGGGGACCTTCAACAGAAAGTCCTTTGTGGTCAATCAAACCTTCTGTCCCGGATCGTACGTAGGTGTTTCGCGTCGATGTCGGCCAGCCTGTTTTTTCTGTAGAGAGACTGACTTTTTGAGATTCTCCTGAATCTTAGCCCAGGACTCTTGAAGAAGCAGGATCCTATTATCTGCTGCCGGTACCCCGGATACGGATCCTGTAGTGGGGAGAGCTGAGGGATGCAAGCCAAAGTTGGTGAAAAAGGGTGAATCTTGGGTTGACTCATTGTGCAGATTGTTGTAGGAAAACTCGGCCCAAGGCAAAAGATCTGTCCAGTTGTCCTTGGTATTCGAGATGAAGCAACGGATGAACTGTTCAAGTGATTGATTTGTTCGCTCTGTTTGACAATTGGTCTGAGGGTGATAGCCAGAAGAAAAGTGCAGCGAGATCCCTAGTTGCTTGAGAAGGCACGCCAAAACTTTGAGATAAATTGGGAGCCTCTATCTGACACAATGACATGGGCGACCCCATGTAGACTAAACACCTCTTTAATAAATATTTCGGACAATTTGAGAGCGTTGGAAAGGCCATTGAGGGGTAAGCTTAGAAAAGCAATCAACCACCACCAGAATGGTGGCCCGACTTTTGGATACAGGTAGTTCCACGATGAAGTCCATGGAGAGGTGAGTCCATGGGCGATCTGGGATTAGCAGCGGTTGTAGCAAACCAGGAGGTTTGTTATGGGGCGTCGTGTTCTGGGCACAGGTGGGACATGCAGAGACAAATCCCTTTATTTCCTTGTGCATGCCTGACCACCAAAAGGTCTGTTCTAGGAGATCGATGGTTCTTTTCGTGCCTGGTGTCCATGGAGCTTTAAGAAGAATGCCCCCATTCCAGTACCTTTCCACTATAAGATGGTGCGGGGAAGAGACATGCCTCTTGAAGACCTTCTGGAACATCAGAATGGCTTAGTACAATGTCTTCCAAGGAATCAAAAGTATTTGCGAAGATTATGCATGAAGGAGGGAGTATGGTTTCCTCTTGATCCTCTGACTTGTCGTCTACTAGAAATTGACGGGAAAAAAATCATCTGCCTTCATGTTTTTAGAACCGGGTAGATAAGAAATAACTAAATTGAAGCGAGAGAATAAAAGAGACAATCTTGCTTGTCGTGACCCCAAAGTGGCGAGCGCCTTCAATATAGAGAAGGTTCTTATGATTAGTGAGAATGGTAACCGGAATTTCTGTAACCTCGAGTAAATGCCTCCTTTCCTCCAAAGACATTTTGATGGCTAACAGTTTACGATTGCCTACATCGTAGTTCTGTTCGGCAGATGAGAATTTTTTAGAAAAAAAGGCACAAGGGTGCAATTTAGCTGGTGGAGACTTTCTTTGGGATAGCTCTGCCCTGCCCCAACATCAGAAGCATCTACCACCAGGGTATAGGATAGTCCTGAATCGGTGTGCACGAGCACCGAAGCTGAGACAAAGGCATTTTTCAATTTTTCGAAAGCGTGCATGGTCGCCAGGAGACCACAGGCCCGCGTCGGCACCTTTCTGGGTTAAGGCCATAATGGGCGCCACCACTGAGGAAAAGTTGTGACTGAACCTACGATAGTAGTTGGCAAATCCCAGGAACCTTTGTACGGCTTTCAGGGTTCTGGGCTGAGGCCAATCCAGTACTGCTTTCACTTTGGCAGGGTCCATTGCTAGGCCGGTGTCAGAAATGATATAGCCTAGGAATAGCCTAGCCGTGGTCTGGTGAAATTGACACTTCTCCAATTTTGCAAAGAGGCGATTATACCGGAGACACTGGAGTACCTGATTGACATGGCCAGGTTGGTCACGTATGGTTTTGGAGATGATTAGGATTTCATCCAAATACACAATGATGTATTGGTTGAGGAAGACTGCGGGAGCGTTACAAAGGCCAAAAGGCATGACCAGATACTCGTAATGGCAATCCGTATTATTAAAGGCCATATTCCACTAATCTCCTTGTCGGAATCTTACCAGAATGTAAGCTTCCCTAAATCCAATTTGGTGAAAATGGTGGAACCTTGTAGCTTGTCAAAATTTTTGGTAATAAAGGGTAAAGGGTGCCGATTCTTGATGGTAATTTTATTAAGCCCCTTATAGTCTATACACGGTCTGAGAGACCCATCCTTCTTCTTCACAAAGAAAAACCCTGCACCTGTTGGGTACGAAGATTTCCGAAAAAAACCTCTCTGAAGATTTGTCCTGGATGTTCTCCTTCATGGTTTTCATCTCTGCAGGAGTTAAAGGGTCGGAACATCCTCGCAGAGGCACAGAACCGGGTAATAGGTCGATGGGACAATCAAATAACCAGTTGGGTGGCAACTCCTCGGATTGCGCCTTATTGAAGACATTCTGGAATTTTGAAAAAATCTTGTGTAGAAGAGATGTTACCTGTTCAGGTACGGAGGTCCCGCATAGGACTTTGGATGTAAGGAGCAATTCTGGGAGCAGTAGAGGCTCCATAGAGGTGATTGCACCTCTGTTCAGTCGATCAGAGGGTTATGCCGCTGAAGCCATGGAAGTCCCAGAATGACGTCCACGGTAGGTGTATGAATGAGGTCTAAATGGATTGACTCGGTGTGGTCCTCTCCAGTCTGTAGTATCAAGGGGACAGTTTGGAGAGAAATTAAAGCGGGTTGTAAGGGACGACTATTAATAGCTTCCAGGCCGACTGGATGACTTTTGCGCACCAGAGGAATCTTACGCTTTTCTGCAAATCCCTGGTCAATGAAATTTCCCCCTGACCCAGAGTCCAGAAAGCCAGAGTAGTTGCCTTGAAGGCATCACCGGTTAAGGTGATGGGGATCAAAAGTCTGGTTGGCCTTTGAGGCGGAGAAGCAGACATAGTTCCCAGTGAAGTACTACCGGTCTGCAATTCAGATTTGGCATTTCCCAACTTGTAGGGATAGGCGAGTTCCTGGTGCCCAGCATTACCGCAATACAGGCAGAGTCTGGCATCACCTCTGCGCTGTTTCTCACCGAACGACATTTTGTTGCCTGCGAGCTGCATGGGTTCCTCCGGATCCGGAATCAGAGGTTTGGGAGACCCTGTGTTGGAGCTGTGGGGAGACTGCGTACCTGGCTTGCGTCAAGTTCTCTCGGCTTTTCTCTTCTGTAGCCTTAAGTCCACTTGAATGCATAGTCCAATGAGCTCCTCAAGCTTCATGGGATATTCCTGTGCAGCGAGTTCATCTTTATGATTCTCTGAGAGGCCTTGCCAGAAAGCCGCCGTCAATGCCTGATCATTCCAGCTGGTCTCAGCCGCTATGGTCCAAAATTAGACCGCATACCGGGCCATGGGGCGGCTGCCTTGGCACATATGAAACAAAGATGAAGCAGCTGTTACCTTGCGCCCAGTTGTGTTGAATACTCTGCAGAATTCCATGATGAAGTGGACTATGTCGCCCGTGAGGTCTGGCCTTTGTTCCCAGATGGGTGAAGCCCAGGCCAAGGCGTCGACCACTAGCAGAGATATGATATACAGTAGGTCACCTTAGACTGCTGGGAAAGAAAGTGAGATGGCATCAATTTGAACTGGATATCACATTGATTCGGGAACCCGCGACAGGCAAGTAGATCGCAGCGATAGCAGTTGGGCGTAGGGAGTAGGGGTTCGCAGGGTGCATTTATAGACATGGCTGCTGGGGCAGACACCGCTGATGAGAGAGGATCAGTATGGATAAGTGGTGCCTGATTAGTCATAATTTGTACAGTCCGTTGGAGTTGCTCCATCCGCTGACTGTGCTGATCAAGAACTTCCTCCACCTTTTAAAAAATGTGTGAGTTTAAGTTCAAGACTCAACCCACCTCAGCGGGGTCCATGTTTGGGGGTTGAGCATACTGTAACGAGTGCTCACCACAAACAAGATGGAACCGCAAGGCTGAGGTTGGGATGTTGGTAATCACAGACCTACAACTGGGCAGCCACATCCAGAGGGCAGAGTGGTAGTCGTGTAGCTGTGTCAGGGTAGGAGAAGTCAGAATAGTCGAGGTACTTGCCAGGATTGGAGAGATCGGATAGTCATAGAAGGTAGAAGTCCAAATGCACACCGAGAATGTAGAGAGGTAAAGAAGATGTTACAAGCCCAGTACTCACAACTACTCCTTCTCATGTCTACTCCGGGTCTGGAAACGGCGGATTTTGGGGTACCGGCTCAGGCCATAGACACCACCCTTAAATTATTCCTGGAATTTGACAGGAACATAAGTGAGCGTGAACCTCTCCTTGCCGTCTACGCACGGACTAGTCACAAACCCTTTTCTAACCCGCGGGGTCAGCCGAGGACACCCGTCGGCCTGTTTATGGGTTGTGCGCCTGCAGAAAGGTAAACAATGAATTTTTTCTAAGTCCTGCGTTTTTATCACCTGCCTTTAGCTGGTGAGCTTTATTCAGTGCAACTTTCACGTACGATAAGTTTGAGTTGCTTAGTGAATCCCGCAGAAGGGCAGGATTCAGCGCAAACAGCTCATCGTACGAGCAAAGTTGGACAGAAAAATTTCCAGGAAAAAGTCAGTTTTAGAACGCAAAGTGCCTGTTTGCACGGCTTAGTGAATAGCGCTCGGCGGAACTTCACGTTCTATGAGCACTTTGCGCTCTTAAAATGACATATCACTGCTTAGTGCATAGCCCCCCTAGTGTCTGAGAATGAACCCCTTCTGTCCTCATTTTCTAACTCAGAATCCCTAACTCCTGCCCTTGAGGTTTTTTCTGCTTTAACCCCTGCTAGGCAGCTCTGCGTGCTCCCCACGTCAGAGAAGGAACCCCTTCTGCTTCGACTTGCTAAGTTAGAATCCCTAAGCTCTGTTCCCGAGCCCATTCCTGTATTAACCCCTGCGGGTCAGCCCTATGAGCCTCCTTTGGTAATTCCGTGTTGTTCGCCAGCTAAGGCCACGTCCTTGGCTCCAGAGGAGGAACTCCTTGTGTCCTCAATTTCAGAGGCAAATCTCCCTCTTTTTGACTCTCAGGTACTATCTGCATTGACCCCTGTAAATCCCTGCTGCTCCCAGGCTAATGCATCCTTTCTAGCATCAGAGAATGAATCCCCAAGTCTGACAGCAGAGGTTGCACTGAATGACTCCCCTAAGGTTGCGGAGTCCTTGGATATTCTTTGCTATAATCCCCCTGCTTCAGCTCAAGTTTCCGCTGCCGTGCCCCCTGAAACTTCTGCTAAAATACTGGTTCCTGTTAAAGGTATTCATGAACTGGGTTTTTCCCTAAGCCTGTTCGCAGAATCCCCACTACCAGGTATTTCGCTGACCCAGTCTGTCACTCAGAGTGCTGAGATCCCTGCTTCAGCGCATAGTCCCCTTGTCATGGAATATGTAGTCTTTTCTGATTTCCCAGACACTCCTTCCCAAGCAACCCCTCCAGAGATCAGCGTATCTGTTGTCACCCCCTTAGTACAGTCAGAGACCTCCCCGCCTACATTACAAATTCAGGTGTTTAAATCTGAGCTGTTTTGTCTTCCTTCACTTGCTAAACCTCAGTCCTTTAGCACTGCATCTAAATGTGCACCAGCAACCGTTGGGTTATTCAGGGCTAAGATTAATACTCCTGTGTTAAAGGGTACCTTCTCACACATATGCTGCAAACCTAGAACTTCCATGATTGATTCTAAGTCACTTTCCACTGTATCTGATTTTCTCATTAGTGAAACCCAGACACCCACATCACTGGCTAGCAGTTCCGTTATCAGAATTTTTGCACTAGTAAACATACCTATTTCTGATTTGCTTGACAAGTACCCCTGTTGTTAGGGCCCGTGCAGTTTTGGATAAAACTCTTTTTTCTACTAAGTTTTCTGCTATTAAGAGTTTCCCCGGTTCCAACTTACCGCTTATTGACTCTCTAACTCATACCAGTGTCCCTGCAGTGCCAGGTGTCCTTGTTACAGATATTAAAGCTCCAGAGCCTATTCCTACTCCCACTCCTATGACAAGTACGATGCCCTTGGAGTTCATTGCAGCACGTAGTTCACCCCATGCGGTAGTTCTAATCTCTGCAAGGACCTGTATACCTTACACGGACTCTGGTGCCAAATCTGAAGTAACCCTTGCCGCTCTCCAAATTCCCGGTGCGGGAGGGCAGTTTCTTTATACGGACCGTTCTGTGGCCCCTGAAGAACCCCAGAATGACTTTAAATATGGAGTTTCTCTCCCTATTGTCTCTAGAACTTTACACGCTGCCTTGGACTGTGTGATCTCCACTTCCCAGACAATACTGTCTCTCACTGATTGTTCTACAGTATTTGGGAGCTCCACTACTGATTGCGTCTCTGCCTCTGCGAACCCATAGTTATCCCTCTCGGAACCTTCTGTTGCGCCTGTTGTTTCCTCTGTGTTGGAAATACTCAGTTCGTACCCCAAGATTTCGGTCTCTAAGCCTGGTTTACTGCTTGCCTTGTCATCTACTATACCAATACCTGGCAATGCACCCACCCACCCTATACCCTCGCTGATCACTACCCGGA
This sequence comes from Ascaphus truei, assembly GCF_040206685.1. Taxonomy (NCBI): domain Eukaryota; kingdom Metazoa; phylum Chordata; class Amphibia; order Anura; family Ascaphidae; genus Ascaphus; species Ascaphus truei. The sequence goes on along the minus strand of NC_134483.1, from coordinate 391,793,027 downwards.
AAACCTCTGGAGGAGAAGACCCTCTCAAATTCCTACGTGCTGATGTCACCAAAGACATTGTCTGTCTGGAGGGTCACCCTGGTATACCCGATCAACTATCGGTGCCTCTTGTCCTGAACTCTGGTACCATTACTAGGGACTGGGCTCCCAGCGGGGGCCCTTCTGCCGTTTCTGCTCCAGAACCCCCTGGTTCTTCACAGCCTTGGATTTCCAAGCCATTTCGCGTGGCGAGCCACGTACCAATAATTTCTCTCATATACTAAGTTTGTACTCGCCAATGAACTGCTGGTTTACGGATCCCCTTCTCGCCTTAAACAGTTTAGGAATAACTCCATGTCTCCGAGACCAATGAGTGGCTACGAGTCTTTGGACCACAACTCTACTCTCCATCCTAGACAATTCCGGAATAATTCCAGGTCCCCCAACTCTAGGAGTGGTTATGTTCATCCAGAGATCTCACCTGAAGGGGGGGGGGGTACTGTAAGGAATCCACACCTCAGTTTACTGCTTACCTTGCCTTGCAGACCTGTGCAGTCCTTCGAACACTCAACCTGGTATCTACAACAGCTGTGCAAGCTATGACTGCAGCCCCAGCCTGGGCTCAGTCATTAGAGCAATGCTGTCACACAACCCTTCTGCTATTGGTTCTCTGACCTTTAAATACTGCATTCCCCACAATGCTTCTCTGCCGAGCATAATCCTTCTTGGATGTTACCTGTGTTTTGCCACAAGCCTCCTGGCTTGTTATCTCTCGTTACTTATCTCTCTTGTTATTATTCTAGTTCGTTGTACCCTTTCCAGTTTCCTCCAGGCCTGCTGCTGATACGGTGAAGCCTGAGTTCCTGGTTCACAGAGGCCTGTGTTTGTCTGCCTGGATTCTACTACCACTGCATTCACTCCAAGCAGATGTATTGTTAGGATGCCGTGGCCTGCTGTTCTCTCTCCCTTCACAGAGGCCTGCTTGAACTTTTGTGCTGAAGCACGGGGTTACCAGTGCTGCCTGGCGTTGTGCCCACTCCGGTCAGTCTTCCCTCTCCTAGACCGGCGCCATGGGCGTGGACGCCACTCGCGCAAGCCTCGTTCCCGACCTGCAGCGATTACGCTGAAGCAAAAGGACCAGCTTGATTTCCTGTTGCCGACTCCCTGCTTGGACTTCGACTATCCGGATATCTCCTACCCCGACCCTGGCTCGTCCAATGACTACGCTGTTCTCTCCAGCCCTGAACCCGGCCTGTTTGACTATGAACTTTGCACTCCGGACCAGCCTGCGCGGTCTAAGGTCCGTGATTTCATAACCCAGCCTCAGCCACGCGGTCCGGCCCTGGTTTGTGGCGAGCACAACCGTTACAGATAGATAAATAGATAACTATGGGTACAGAGAGAGAGAAAAAGAAAGAGAGTGGGAAGTGCATCTGTTCATGTTCAGGCAACTGTCGCAGAATGTACACAGACACTATTTGTTGGGATACATATACAGTAGCTGTAGTAACGATTATGGGCCTCATGCATTAAGCGCCGAATAGCTGTTTTTCGCCATTTTCTCGCCAATATTGCCTCTCCGATTCAATAAGCGCCAATAAGCTCCAAAAATTGGCATTTTTTATTGCCGAATAAACTTTTCGGCAGCCGGGTGCCGATAAGCCACTTTTCGGTACTTTTTGGCACTTTTTGACACTTTTTGACACGTGCTCAATTCTAGTAGCCACGATCAGCATTTCGCTGCTGATCAGCACTCTAGAATTGAGATTTTTACGCCAGTACGTCCCGCCAACTAAAGTTGGCAAGTTGGTGGTGGAGAAACATTGGCAAGGTCGACACTTAGAAAAAAATCAGGCCTTTTTCCTGCCTGGGATTGATGCCGGGGTCTCTGGAGCAGGTACCCATTAATACCAGCACCGGAGGCCCCCGGCATGCATCCGAGGCAGGAAAAATGCATTTAAAGCCCACCACATTACCTTAGTGAGTAACCGCTAAGGCAATGAAGGGGTTAACCAGCTGTGCCAGATTTATTGTGGGTAGCGGGGGTGGGTGATGGGGGTATTTGCCCCTTGATGGCTGTTTAGGGCTTGCTTGTGGACTTAACCCCTTCATTACCTTAGTGGTTAATACCGCTACGGTCATGAAGGGGTTAAGCCCTCCCGCTACCCATCCGCAAGCCCTAAACACCCACCATTTGGACTAATACCCACTTCGCCCACCCCCGCTACCCACAATAAAAAAAATACACACACAACAGCCCCACAATAAATATACATATATATATATTACACAAACAACCCCTATACCCCCCTAACATACAGTACATACAGTATATGCACAGCAATGATTCTATAGGCCTGCGGTGGCCCTCGGGTGTTACCCGCAGGTGTCCCCGCGGGCCTGCAGTACCAATTCAGTGCCCCCCAAAAATAATTAAAAAGCACATCAATACTTATAAAAAAATACACCCCCCCCCTAACACATACAGTATAGTAATGTACAAAATTACTACTATCCACAAATGGATAATAGTGCATTTGCCCATTTAAAATACCCAAAGAACAATAAATACATTAAATACATATTGCACTCACCCATGTCCGGCTGCCACGATGAAGGCCATCCTCATCTTCATCACCGTCCATGCCCCCTCCGATGCTGCAAAACATAAACAAGAATAAAAAGAGCCAATGTAATGTCCCCCAACCCCGTAATCACCTTAGCGGTCATTAACCGCTACAGTCATTAAGGGGTTAACCCACCCTCACCCACCACTCGGGAGGCCTATACATCCTCCCCCACTACCCGCCCACACCGTGAGGCCTAACCATCCTCACCCACTACCCAGGCGGGAGGCCTACCAACATACTCTTGGGGTCAATACCCCTTCCCCCACCCCCAGTACACACAATAAAAACAATACACAGCCCCACAATAAACATCATTATATTTATTAAATATATAACCCACCCCCTGTGCCCCCCCATAAATACATGATTTATTATTTTACATACAGTGTTAATACCCAGGGCCCACGGGAGTCCCCGGTGGCCCTGATGGGTGTCCGTAAGCCTCACAGTGGCCCAGCAAAAGGTTTCATTTTCATTGGGATTTAGTTCCCACGCTCTTATTGGCTACAGTACCATGTGAGGCGGCCATCTTTCTTTTGATGACGTCATCTTAAAGGCAAATAAAGCTCAGCCATTCTGATTTGCTAGCGTCATTGCCTTTAAATGACATCATCAAAATTATTATTTTTTTCCCCAAAATCACATGGTTTTCACGGCCCAACCAGGGCCGTGGGAAACATATGACGAAAATGTGACGTCATGGGCCTATAAAAGCCTATGTTGTCTCATTTTTAAGCCAGACTCCGAAGAGGACGGACCTCCTGGAAGAAGAAGAGGACCGGGGTGTGGCAGCCGAAGGTAAGAAGACCCCAGAAGACCCCAGAAGAGCACGGAAGAACACAGATGAAGACACCGTTGACGATTTAGATTACAAAAAAACACTTGGTTTATTTTTTTATGGTTTTTTATTTTATGGGTTCCTTTTGCTGTGTGTGGATTGGTTTGAGAGCTTGGTGTTCGACGGGAGTCGGTGAGTGGGGCAGCAAATGGTAAGTTAACAAAAGAAATATATATTTTTGTAACTTTTACAGGTTGTTTTTTTTTTAATGTGATAGTATTTTTTTTTATTATCGTATGTATGTATGTATGTATGTATGTATGTATGTATGTATGTATGTATGTATGTATTATGTATGTTTGTATGTCTAGATCGATATATACATAGAGGGTAAGAAATGATTTTGTTGGAAATGCTTGTTTTGCAGTATTTAAAATGTATTTTGCTATGCTTTAATGTGTGTGTAATGTAATTTTTATTTAGATAGATGTAATTTTTGGTGTTGTTTGCTGTACTTTAGGTCAGGTTGGGACTTGCTTTTTTATAGTGGATTATTTTTGGTAGTTATATTTTGTCTGATTGTAACTTTTTTTGTGAATGGTTTTCTTGAAGGATTTAAATAGTTAATTGTGTAATTGATTTGGATGGTATTTTAATTGTTTTGGGATTTGATTAATTAATGGTAATTTATTTCTGTTTACTTGCTTGGTTTAAATAGTATACATGTTTGTATGGAATTGTATATTTTTTGGAATAGTTTATTGTTAACATTGATTGGCATACTGCTGCGGCACAGTTTATTCGAGCATTTGCCCGTTCTGTGCCGCAGCAGTAGCCTGGCGCGCGCCCGAGTGTGACGGGCGCGCGCCGAAGCAGCGGAAGAGCGCCCTCCGATCGGGGCGCTCTCCCTCCCGCTGCCGGGTCCGCCGGGTCCCCCGGAACCCCCTGCCGCTGTCCCGCGATCGCGGGACACCAGGGCTCCCTCGGGGAGCCCCTGGACGCGCGTGCAGGGGGCGCACGCTCCCGAAGACGCGTGACCGCGCGTCTATGACGCGCGGCACGCCGAGGGGCGGCCACTAGCAAGCCGGGAAATCTCTCGGCTTGCGGATCTGGCCGCAGTGCAATTAAATGTGTCGCCAGTGTAGTGTACATAATGCACAGATTTTTTTGCATCATGTATACAATGTAAATTCAATGTTTTGAGTGCATTCGATGATATTAATTGGAAGATGAGAATTATTGTATTAGGAAATACGATTTTTTTTTACTGTGGCTATATAATATTGTACTTTTCATATGCAAGGTAATGTTTTGATATGGAGAAGTGGTATTTTTATTTGTGCATGTTTTTGTTAACCCTTAAACATTTCTTTGTATATTGGTTAATCATGTGAATATATATGTATATATATGTATGTATGTATATATGAAATCCGCCGAGCCGGATGAAACGCGTAGGGTAACGTGGTTATTGCACTACGGTGGTGGAGCAGTTCAGACGCCAGGAGCCAGACAGCATAGAGGAAGTGTCCCAAGATTCTCTCGAGAACATCCGTGCTGAATGGGAACTACAGACTGTTCATTCGGGTTGCCGGAGAGATACTGAAACAGTGACACCAGCAGCAGTGGAGCCCCATTGTATACACAGCGAGATGGAGCGAACTGATTGCTGTCTGGTACATGCTGGCGCATGGGCTTGCCCCCTACAATGCTTTTAATTCATTGGCAAAGTGAGTGCGAATTTGTCTTTGTTCGTGATATTAAACCTTTATTATTGGATTTTACACATGGATCGGGCGCTTTTCCTCTTTTTTTATTTTCTAATATGTATATATATAAATGTATGTATGTATATATACATATATATATATATATGCAAATACAACTGTATGCTCATCTGCATGTCTTAGGCAGGTCTGCAACCCCGCCTTTCCCCATTATCACCCAGCATACAGCACTTCCACTGCAGCAAGGGATTCTGGGAAATGACATGCAAATGAGCACACAGTGTCACTTTTTGCCTCAAAAACCATTTTTAACATGGTTCCCTATAGGCTTAAGCTTGCTGCATGGTCACAGCTTTGAGCACAGCCAGGGTTAAGGTGCATACCCAGAAAACCACCCACAGACAGCTGTTTCGACCTTGATGGGTCTCATCAGTGTGGGGTTAATTTTAACTGGATATGCATAAGAGGCTATGGGATAGGCTATACCATAATACTGAGTTAAGTTATGGTGAGTAAAAAAAGTGACAAAAACCCTCCACAGGAAAGCAAATATGCAAATACAACTGTATGCTCATCTGCATGTCTTAGGCAGGTCTGCAACCCCGCCTTTCCCCATTATCACCCAGCATACAGCACTTCCACTGCAGCAAGGGATTCTGGGAAATGACATGCAAATGAGCACACAGTGTCACTTTTGCCTCAAAAACCATTTTTAACATGGTATAGCCTATCCCATAGCCTCTTATGCATATCCAGTTAAAATCAACCCCATACTGATGAGACCCATCAAGGTCGAAACAGCTGTCTGTGGGTGGTTTTCTGGGTATGCACCTTAACCCTGGTTTTGCTCAAAGCTGTGACCATGCAGCAAGCTTAAGCCTATAGGGAACCATGTTAAAAATGGTTTTTGAGGCAAAAAGTGACACTGTGTGCTCATTTGCATGTCATTTCCCAGAATCCCTTGCTGCAGTGGAAGTGCTGTATGCTGGGTGATAATGGGGAAAGGCGGGGTTGCAGACCTGCCTAAGACATGCAGATGAGCATACAGTTGTATTTGCATATTTGCTTTCCTGTGGAGCGTTTTTTGTCACTTTTTTACTCACCATAACTTAACTCAGTATTATGGTATATATATACATACACTGGCGACACAGTTTATTGCACTGCGGCCAGATCCGCAAGCCGGGAGATTTCATCGGGAGTGTGCGCCCCCTGCACGTGCGTCCAGGGCTCCCCGAGGGAGCCCTGGTGTCCCGCGATGTGGGGGACGGCGGCAGGGGGTTCCGGGGGACCCGGCGGACCCGGCAGCGGGAGGGAGAGCACCCCGATCGGAGGGCGCTCTTCCGCTGCTTCGGTGCGCGCCCATCACCCTCCGGCACGCGCCAGGCTACTGCTGCGGCCGAGAACGGGCAAATGCTCGAATAAACTCGGCCGCAGCAGTATATGTATATATATATATATATTTATATATATATATATATATATATGTATGTATGTATGTATGTATGTATATATGTATATATGTATGTGTATATATATATATATATATATATATATGTATATATGTATATATATATATATATATATATATATTTGCATGATGAAGCCACCGTACAAATAAATGGGTGAAGGGTGGGTATCGGGCCAGGGTGGCTTAACCCCTTCATTACCTTTGCGGTTCTGTACCTCTGTCTCAGAGGAGGATGTGTCGCTGTTGATCTCCTCTTCTCCCTCTACCACTTGCTCTCTTGACCCCATTCACTCCCATCTCCTAAAACCTCTTGGTCCTACTATAATCCCTACGCTCACACACATTTTTAACTCCTCCCTCTGCTCTGGAACCTTTCCCCATGCAACAGTTATACCATTACTCAAAAACAGCAAGCTTAACCCTACCTTTCTTTCTAACTATCGACCTGTCTCCCTCCTGCCTTTTGCCTCTAAACTCCTTGAACGTCTTGTATTCTCTCGCTTGCTTCATTTTCTCAACACCTATTCTCTCCTAGACCCTCTACAATCTGGCTTCCGCACTGCTCACTCCACGGAAACAGCCCTCCCTAAAATAACTGACGACCTCCATGCTGCCAAAGACAGAGGTCATTACACTCTGCTCATATTACTCGACCTCTCTGCAGCATTTGACACCGTGGACCACCCTCTTCTCCTTCACATTCTCCATACTCTTGATATTCGGAACAAAGCTCTATCCTGGCTCTCATCCTACCTCTCCCATCATACTTTCAGTGTCTCTTCTGCTAACACCTCCTCCTCCTCTATTGATCTGGTTGTGGGGGTACCCCTGGGCTCTGTACTGGGACCTCTTCTCTTTTCTCTGTACACACTCTCTCTAGGTGACCTAATAACATCTTTTGGATTTAAATATCACCTCTATGCTGACGATACACAAATTTACCTTTTAACCCCTGAGCTTACACCTGCTGTACAGACCAAAGTTTCTGAATGTCTCTCTGCTATATCATCCTGGATAGCCCTCCGACGCCTTAAACTCAACATGGCTAAAACAGAGCTCCTCATACTTCCTCCCAAACCTGGCCCTACTACCTCCTTCCACATTACTATTGGAACTACGATCATTCACCCAGTAGCCCAAGCACGCTGCCTAGGGGTCACACTCAACTCCTCTCTCACATTCGCCCCTCACATTCAAAACATATCTAAAACCTGTTGCTTTTTCCTCTGCAATATAACAAAGATACGCCCTTTCCTCTGTTGCTCGACTGCTAAAACTCTGACTCAGGCCCTCATTCTCTCCCGTATTGATTACTGTAACCTCCTGCTGTCCGGCCTTCCTGCCTCTCACCTGTCTTCCCTACAATCTATCCTAAACGCTGCTGCCAGAATCACTCTACTCTTTCCTAGATCTGTCTCAGCATCTCCCCTCATGAAATCCCTCTCCTGGCTTCCGATCAAATCCCACATCTCACACTCCATTCTTCTCCTCACTTTTAAAGCTTTACACTCTTCTGCCCCTCCTTACATCTCAGCCCTAATTTCTCGTTATGCACCATCCAGACTCTTGCTTTCTTCTCCAGGATGTCTTCTTTCTACCCACTTTGTATCTAAAGCCCTTTCCCGCCTTAAACCTTTTTCACTGACTGCCCCACACCTCTGGAATGCCCTTCCCCTAAGTACCCGACTAGCACCCTCTCTATCCACCTTTAAGACCCACCTTAAGACACACTTGCTTAAAGAAGCATAAGAATAGCACTGTGGATATTCTGAACACATGAAGCTTTGCCCCCACAGATGCACTTACCAGAAGTCCCTCCTACTGTCTCTGTACGTTCTTCCTACCTACCAATGAGACTGTAAGCTCCTTGAGGCAGGGATTCCTCTTCCTTAATGTTATTTTTATGTCTAAAGATCTTATTCCCATGATCTGTTATTTATATTATCTGTTATTTATTTGATTACCACATGTATTACTACTGTGAAGCGCTATGTAGATTAATGGCGCTATATAAATAAAGACATACAATACAATTAACCGATAAGGTGATTAAGGGGTTAATTGATATAAAAATGTCATTGCAATGTATTGGCTATGTATTTTGTTCGCAACGGAGAACAGAGGGAATTTCCTGGCGTAGGGGCTTCATATTGATGAGGTTAGTAGAACTTTATTTATTTTATTATGCAAGTTAATGTGTTTAATAATGGACAAATAATATATTATCAATATCTGGATAATAATTATTTTGCCCATTACTGTACTGTATGTGTGTGGTGGGGGGGGGGGTATTTATATATTTAAATATATAGGACAGGTTTATTTTTTTACATACAGGGTTGGTTCCTTAGGTCTGCGAGGACCTAAGGAAACCACCTGAGGTCTCCTCGGACGCTCACGGGTACCAGGCTGGCGGATCCACGGGGGACACTTGTGGGGAAGAACCGGTGGCCCCACATGTGCTGTGGGTGCACCGTGGACCCATAGGGACCACCCGACGGCCCCCAGACCCTGTGAGAACCACCCCGAGGCCCCTCAGACACCTGTGGGTCTGACCTGGGGCCCCCCAGACACCCGCAGGCCTACCCTTGGAGACCCATTGTGGCCCACAGTTACCCACGGAGACCACCTGGCGGACCACGGTGCCTGGCAGGGACCACCCGTAGGCCTCCAGACCCTGTTTGAAACATTTTTGCTGGGCCACTGTGAGGCTTACGGACACCCATCAGGGCCACCGGTGACTACCGTGGGCCTGGGGTATTAACCCTGTATGTAAAATAATAAATCATGTATTTATGGGGGCACAGGGGGTGGGTTATGTATTTAATAAATATAATGATGTTTATTGTGGGACTGTGTATTGTTTTTATTGTGGGTACTGGGGGTGGGGGAAGGGGGTATTGGCCCAAAGGGTATGTGGGTAGGCCTCCCGGCTGGGTATTGGGTGAGGGTGGTTAGGCCTCACGGGGTGGGGGGTAGTGCGGGAGGGTGTATAGGCCTCCCGAGTGGTGGGTGAGGGTGGGTTAACCCCTTAATGACTGTAGCGGTTAATGACCGTGACGGTGATTAAGGGGTTAGGGGACATTACATTGACTTTTGTTATTCTTGTTTATGTTTTGCAGCATCGGACGAGGGCATGGACGGTGATGAAGATGAGGATGGCCTTCATCGTGGCAGCCGGACATGGGTGAGTGCTATATGTATTTATTGTATTTATTGTGCTTTTTGTATTTTAAATGGGCAAATTCACTATTATCCATATGTGGATAACAGTAATTTTGCACATTACTATGTGTTGGGGGGGGGGGGTGTATTTATTGAAAAGTATTTATGTGTTGTTTAATTTTTGTGGGGGGGCACAGAATTGGTACTGCAGGCCTGCGGGGAACAACCGAGGGCCACCGCTGGCCTATAGTATCATTGCTGTGCATCCCAAAAATGTAATATATGTAATGGGGGTATAGGCACTGTTGGGGGCACAGGGGGTGTATGTTGTTTATTGCAATGTTTATTGGGGGCAATTGTCCCCAATAAACTTGCTATTATGACTTAACCCCTTCATTGCCTTAGCGGCTATCCGCTATGGTAATAAAGCAGCATTAATATATTTTAATAATAGTGTGCGGGAGCAGGGGATCCCCTGAGCTGAACCGCATTGATTTCTGGCTCAGGGACCCCCTGCTTCCCGAGTATGGGGCATCGGTGCCAGTGTCCCCTCCATCTTTATAGCGTGCACGTCGCGTATGGGATGCTATAAAGATGGCGGCGACACTGGCACCCGTTTTTTTTTTCTCGTTATTTTTTATTTTTATTTTCTCAACATGTGCCTGCCTAAACCATCTTGATATTACGATATTCAATTGGTTCTGTAGCTCGTGTGATTTTTATGTATTTGGGGGTGTGGGGATCAAATTATTATGATGACCTGCCTGTTGAAAATATGTCATGTCTTTGAACTACAGTACAGCTAATCCTTCATGCAGCTTTACCCCCCTTCCCCCGCAGACACACACAAGGCTCACCCAAGGATTTCAACCTCTTGTCGACACCTCTCGAAAACCATTCATTTTCATAAGCTTGTCTTTGTGCTTTTCAACCTCTCTCAGACCATTCGTTAATTTTCCTATTGTTGGCTTTCCCTTATGTTAATCTGATTATGTAACCAATTACTGTATTAAAAGGTAACCAATTATTAAAACTGTATGTCTTCTTGAAGAATCCCCTCCACACACATTCACAGTGAATTTAAAGTTCAAAGAAATAAAATCTTGATGTAATTAAATATGTATTTTATTTTATCAGGAAAGAAAAATACAAATAATCATTGAGAGAGGGGGGGTTGTGGGAATCATGACTGTAGATACACTATTGAAGTATGCAGAAGAGAAATAACAAAATTGTACAGCACAGTTGAAAATTGGGGGCCGGTGGATAATCATGAATAATGCACATTGATAATAATAAAAACGGTAATACAAATTTTCTTTATCCGTCTTTATCTTCTTCCTCATTCTGTGTAGTTCATTGAGATAGGGGAGGTTTTGTGTAAATCATGACTGCACTTTAGATACACTTTACTGTACACATAGTTCACAAAATGTACACATGATACCCCCCTCTCCCTGTCCATCCTTTTTTCTCTGAAAAGACAAGAAAATAAAAAATGTGTGCAGTTATGTGCATTCTGTATTATGGCATTGTGTACTGTATAGCTACTCCATATTGGACTACAGTATGCAGATAGTACTGTCAAACTAGTCTATACTGGAACTACTGTATACTTTAACTACTGTTAAATACTTTGTAACCAGCTGGCTAGTGCTGCTCTCTCAGGAAAGAAAAAATCTGTGCCATACTTACCTGTATCATACTGTACTTGGTGTGCCTGTACTTACCATACTACAGTACAGTACTATACCATACTACCTTCCTGATGCTTGCCCATTACGCTAGATCACAATGGGCAACACAGTTGCAATATGGTCAATATATTTATTGCTTCGTTCCGCAGTGAGTACATCGTTCAAAAAACTCATTATGCCTTGCGCCAACTTATCCTTTTTGGAGGGTTTCACGACTTTTCGGATATGATCCTTCAGCTGATGCCAGACTATTTCGATAGGATTGAAGTCTGGCGATCTGTCATTGGAGGGGGAAAAAAGGACAATTACTGCTGCGGCAAACTTTATTCTAACAAATCACCGGTTTGTCCCTGGCTTGTTCCTGGAATGCGACGCTGTTCACCTGGAGCATGCCGCATTCCTTTTGCGTTCCCAGCCACGGGTCATGCCCGGCTGACGCGCGGTTGATGTGTTAATTGATAATGGTTCAGGATTTAATAGGCTGCAATGCTTCGCGTGTCCGCCAGGTGGCATAAATTCATGAATTGTAATGCAGTATATATATATATATATACTGTATAACAACAACCCCTATAACCCCTAACATACAGTACTGTATATGCGCATCAATGATACTATAGGCCGGCGGGGGCGAGATGTGTTTGCAGCAGAGAGAGATCCACTGCTCTCTCTGCGCAAACATCGGCACATTAAAAATTATTTAAAATACATTATTATTCATAGTGTAGATGCGCAGGGGGTCCCCGGGCCTGAAACCAATGCGGTTCTGCTCCGGAGACCCTCTGTACATCTACAGTATGAATAAAACACATATATAAATAAACACTCGTTGCTTACCTTTGCGGCTATGTGCTATGGTAACGAAGCAGCATGAATGTATTTTTAATAATATTGTACAGTGAGCAGGGGGTTCCCTGAGCCACAAATCAAAGCTCAGGAGACCCCCTGCTCCTGCACAATATTATTAAAATACAGAAATGCTGCTTCAATACCATTACTAAATCATCAAATGCCAATGCAAGCAAAATACATATACCTCCAAACAAGTAAACTATTTTAACCAATCAAGTAAACAAAAATCAATTAGCAATCATTATTTACATCCCTAAACAATTGACAGTCCATCCCGAACAATGAAACAATTAACTAATTCACGCCTGGAGCATAACAATTTAGCATGTGAAAAAATATAAGTACCAACCAGAATACAAACTTAAAAACCAAGGCTAACCCTGAACACAAGCACACAATACAATATCAACAATTACATCTATCTAATTTTAAAATACTTTAAACACACAATGAAGCATAGCAGCATAGACAAATTAATTTAAAACATCAAATCAAGCTTTTAAAACAACATCATTTCTTACCCTGTATGTATATATCTCTCTAGACATACATACATACAAACATACAGTGGCAAGAAATGATATACCACAAAAAAAAAATACACATGTTAAAAAAGGTTTTTTAAAAATTAACAAGTTAAATAAAATACATTTCTTTAGTTCACTTACCATTACTTGGCCCCACCGACTCCCGTTGCGCACCTTACTCACGAACCAATCCACCATGCACAGGAACCCATAAAATACTAAACCATAAAAAAATAAACATTACACTAAAAATCCAAATCAATCCACGGGTCTTCTAATTGTAATCCTGTCACAGGGTACTACAGCCAATCGGACCGTGGGAACTCCATCCCTACTCTGATTGGCTGTAGTACCCTGTGACAGGCTTTCAATTACGTCACATCCTTTCTCCCCCAAGCCTCTGTCACATGGTATACTAGAGCCAATCAGAGTAGGGATGGAGTTCCCACACTCTGATTTGCTAGGAGTTAGGGGACATTACTTTGGATGTTTTAATTTTTGTCTCTGTTTTGCAGCAGCGGAGGGGCCATGGGCAGGTGGGTAGTGGGTAGTGGGTGTGGGTGGTTAGGCCTCACGGAGTGGGCCATTGGCAGTGAGGCGCTGCATTATATGCACATCGGGATCCCCCTCCCCCTCCCTACATTTACATACACTGCACTCACAGAAACACAGGCCAGGGAGATTTAACAGACACATTATGGGGAGGGGGCTTTACACAGATTACAGTCACGGCAGGGAAGATTAACAGACACATTAGGGGGGAGGGGGCCTTACACAGATTACAGTCAAGGCAGGGAGGTTTAACAGACACATTAAAAATATGTATTTAATGTATTTATTGTTGTTTATGTATTTTAAATACACAGGGGGTGTACTGTATGTTGTTTATTGCAATGTTTATTGGGGGCAAATGTCCCCAATAAACATGCTATTCTGCCTTAACCCTTCATTGCCTTAGCGGCTATCTGCTATGGTAATGAAGCAGCATTTCTGTATTTTAATAATATTGTGCAGGAGCAGGGGGTCCCTTGAGCTTTGATTTGTGGCTCAGGGAACCCCCTGCTCACTGTACAATATTACTAAAAATATTCATGCTGCTTCGTTACCATAGCACATAGCCGCAAAGGTAAGGAATGATTCTTTATTGATGTGTATGTTTTATTCATACTGTAGATGTGCAGAGGGTTTCCGGAGTGGAACCGCATTGGTTTCAGGCCCGGGGACCCCCTGCTCCCCGAGATACAGGCCCCTTTAGGGGGTGCCAGTATCCCTCTGCTTGGTTTACATGCCGCGGTCACGTGATCAGGACCTTTAAATGCAGAGGGATTCCGGCACCTCATAAAGGGGTCTGTATCTCGGGAAGTAGGGGATCCCCGGGCCTGAAACCAATGCGGTTCAGCTCCGGAGACCCCCTGCACATCTACACTATGAATAACAATGCATTTTAAATTTATTTATTTATATTCATGTATTTATTTATTTAGATTTATTTATTTATTTTGGGTGGCTGCTGTGTGTGAATTTTTTTTATTGTGGGTAGCGGGGGTGGGTGAAGGGGGTATTAGCCCCAACGGTGGTTGTTTAGGGCTTGCGGGGGGGTAGCGGGAGGGGTTAACCCCTTCATGACCGTAGCGGTATTAACTGCTACGGTCGTGAAGGGGTTAAGTGCACCCGCAACCCCCCCGCAAGTCCTAAACATACACCAAGGGCCAAATACCCCCTTCACCCACCCCGCTACCCACAATAAAGCGGGCACGGTGGGTTAACCCCTTCATTGCCTTAGCGGTTAGCCGCTAAGGAAATGAAGCAGCATTTCTGTTTTTTAATAATATTATGCAGGAGCAGGGGGTCCCCTGAGCTTTGATTTGTGGCTCAGGGAAGCCCCTGCTCACTGTACAATATTATTAAAAATACATTCATGCTGCTTCGTTACCATAGCACATAGCCGCAAAGGTAAGCAGCGAGTGTTTATTTATATATGTGTTTTATTCATACTGTAGATGTGCAGAGGGTCTCCGGAGCGGAACCGCATTGGTTTCAGGCCCTGGGACCCCCTGCTTCCCGAGATACAGGCCCCTTTATTGGGTGCCGGTATCCCTCTGCTTTGTTTACATGCCGCGGTCACGTGATCGGGACTTTTAAATGCAGAGGGATACCGGCACCTCATAAAGGGGCCTGTCTCTCGGGAAGCAGGGGGTCCCCGGGCCTGAAACCAATGCGGTTCAGCTCTGGAGACCCCCTGCACATCTACACTATGAATAAAAATGTATTTTAAATAATTTTTAATGTGCCGATGTTTGCGCAGAGAGAGCAGCGGATCTCTCTCTGCTGCAAACACATCTCGCCCCCGCCAGCCTATAGTATCATTGATGTGCATATACAGTACTGTATGTGTACAGTACTGTACTGTCGCGGTCGAGTTTATTCTTACCTTTGCCCGGTCTCGGCCGCGACAGAAACCGGGCTTGCGTCGAGGTGTCCCGGGCGAGCGCCGTAGCCTCGGAGGATCGGTCCTCCAATCAGGGCTTCCCCCTCCCCTCTCCGGGTCCACAGGGTCAACCGGAGCCCCCCACCGCAATCCCCCACATCGCGGGACACCAGGGCTCCCTCGGAGAGCCCTGGGCACACGCGCCATGCGCGCACGCTCCCGATGAAGCGTGACCGCGCATCGATGATGCGCTGCACGCCGAGGGAAAGAAACGAGCAAGCCGGGAAACCTCCCGGCTTGCGGCACTAGCCAAGTGAGGATAAAGTGTGCCGCCTCTGTATGTTAGGGGTTATAGGGGACGGCTTCAAAGATAACAGCTCGCAAACGCCCCCATGAGTTTTTACACGGCATTGCAGTATTGCAGACAGCGGGAATAAAATGCTTAAATCACAGCCGCGAAAATAACGCAATACACTCCGGGCGAAAACGATACAAAACCGCACATCACCGGGATAATCTGAAATTCGCGGAGCTAGCCGAGTTAGAATAAAGTTGGTCGCCACTGTAATTAAAGAGATACACAGTAAAAACAGTGGGGAAAAATGAGACACGGTTACCGCACTTACTCTGCTGGTGTCTTCACCCAGTTGATACCGCGCTCAAGAATATGCGCTGTTGACACGGTGTGCTTTGGATCGTTGTCCTGGTAGACGCAGTGACCATCTGGGAACTCACGTGAGATGTATTCCACAAGCTCAGGCACAATTTGCTCTTGGAAAAAAGCTTTATTCATGATTCCTATATCAAGAAAAGAAAAGTGCTCAAAAACTGCACACTAGAACAGTACAGTGCATAAGGCAAAAGCGTGTGACTTATTTTACCTTCAATGATGACAATGCATCCTGGTCCACGCCTAGAGATGGCACCCCACACGTGCATCTTCACTGGGTGTTTTGGACGCGGCTTCATAGATATGCAACCTTTTTTGTGGAATGCAAAGGTGGCAAATCTCTCCAGCGATACAGTAGGCTCGTCAGTGAAGATGTAATCCTGGAAAGTTTCTCCACTGTCGATCCATGTCTGGGCCTGGACCACTCTCTTGATCTTGTAAACGTCCCTTATCATAGGGTACACTCTGTAATGACAAGGAATAATTTTATAGGTACAGTACAGTTTCTTAAACAACACTTTAACCTCCTGTAATGTCCCGTACTAACCTCACACGTCCATATTTCCATCCAATTCTGCGTCTCATCTGCTTTATGCTGGTCTTGGATACAGTGAGATTGTGATTTTTCAGCAGAGTGTCTTTGACCCTTAAGACACTCTTCTCATCATTCTCTTCACTTATTTTGTCGACCAGAAGAGTTGTCTCCCTACAGTGTAAAGAAAAACAACAATCCTGTAAGTTAGAGTGCAGTAGGCCACAAGTACAGCACATCATTTACAGTAAACAATAATAGATAGATATATTGTATTATATAGTAATATAAATATACAGAAATAACTATAATATTAGATAGATCTATACTATATACAGGCATACCCCGCATTAACGTACGCAATGGGACCGGAGCATGTATGTAAAGCGAAAATATACTTAAAGTGAAGCACTACCTTTTCCCACTTATCGATGCATGTACTGTACTGCAATCGTTATATACGTGCATAACTGATGTAAATAACGCATGTGTAACAGGCTCTATAGTCTCCCTGCTTGCACACAGCTTCGGTACAGGTAGGGAGACAGAATTGCTGTTCAGGATGTGATGACAGGCGCATGCGTGAGCTGCCGTTTGCCTATTGGGCAATATGTACTTACTCGCGAGTGTACTTAAAGTGAGTGTACTTAAAGCGGGGTATGCCTGTAGTTATATTAATATGCAGCAATATAAACAATAATAGATAGATATACTGTATTATATAGTTATATAAATAAACAGAAATAACTATAATATTAGATAGATCTATACTATATAGTTAGTTTAATATGCAGCATATAAACAATAATAGATAGATATATTGTATTATATAGTTATATAAATAAACAGAAATAACTATAATATTAGATAGATCTATACAATATAGTTATATTAATATGCAGCAATATAAACAATAATAGATAGATATATTGTATTACATAGTTATATAAATAAACAGAAATAACTATAATATTAGATAGATCTATACTATATAGTTATATTAATATGCAGCAATATAAACAATAATAGATAGATATACTGTATTATATAGTTATATAAATAAACAGAAATAACTATAATATTAGATAGATCTATACTATATAGTTATATTAATATGCAGCAATATAAACAATAATAGATAGATATACTGTATTATATAGTTGTATAAATATACAGAAATAACCATAATGTTAGATAGATCTATACTATATAGTAATATTAATATGCAGCAATACTGTATAAACAATAATAATAGATATACTGTATATAGTAGTTATATAAATATACTTACGCGTTAGTTACACTGGCGACACGCTTTATTGCGCATCGGCCAGATCCGCAAGCCGGGAGATTTCCCGGCTTTCTAGTGGCCGCCCCTCGGCGTGCCGCGCGTCATAGACGCGCGGTCACGCGTCTTCGGGAGCGTGCGCCCCCTGCACGCGCGTCCAGGGGCTCCCCGAGGGAGCCCTGGTGTCCCGCGATCGCGGGACAGCGGCAGGGGGTTCCGGGGGACCCGGCGGACCCGGCAGCGGTAGGGAGAGCGCCCCGATCGGAGGGCGCTCTTCCGCTGCTTCGGCGCGCGCCCGTCACTCTCGGGCGCGCGCCAGGCTACTGCTGCGGCACAGAACGGGCAAATGCTCGAATAAACTGTGCCGCAGCAGTATCATTGGTGTCCTCGTGCGTCGTTTGGTCTTACCGTGTGCA
Source organism: Ascaphus truei (assembly GCF_040206685.1). Classification (NCBI taxonomy): domain Eukaryota; kingdom Metazoa; phylum Chordata; class Amphibia; order Anura; family Ascaphidae; genus Ascaphus; species Ascaphus truei. Next base: position 391,774,867 of record NC_134483.1, on the reverse strand, counting down.
TGATAGCACACGGTGGTTGTTGGTACAACGAGGCCAGAAGCAGCTAACCAGCGTTGGATATCTGCAATTCGTTGTCCGCTCGTGTACATCTCCTTAATTCTCATGCTGAGATCCTTTGAAATCTTTTTAACAGGCATTGCGGCGACTAGAAAGAAATACAAGCACAAGAATGTATATTCGATGTTTAGTCGATGTGTATTCAATGTGTATTTATACGTTAATGACTCACATTAGAGTACGCCCACTTTTAACACCTGTACCTCGTTGCCATGCATAAAAGGTTACACACTTTGCATAGCCCACCACTCGATGATCTGTATCTGAACTTTCCCTTGTCCAGAGACTGCATTGTGCCATCTGCTTCCATGGATCAACCCCGATTCTACGGACGCAGGAACCCACTCGCTTCTGCCATACCTGTCATGCAGATTAAGCGAAAGGCGGGAGCCATTTCCAAGCCAACGCCAAAGCAAAAGGCTAAGGCTAATAAAGAAAACCTTCTTCTGACCCCAAAGGCTATGGGTTTTAATACACGTAAGCCTTATTATGTCAAGAAGAAATTCGGTGATGTACACTCAAAGCAAAACAAATGGCAGCCAACCCATCGAACCCGCAGGCCACTTCCTCGATTACGCTTTGACGACTCTGCCGCTGCTCTCCCGGAAATCCACAGCCCATCTTCTCCACTACTCTTCGACGATGCTGCCGCTGGTCTCCCGGAAATCCACAGGTCACTTTCTCCATTACGCTTCGACGACTCTGCCGCTTTTCTCCCGGAAATCCAAAAGTCACCTCCTCCATCCTTCTTCGACGATGCTGCCTCTTCTCTCCAGGGAACCCCCATCTCATCCTACGTAGCACCCATCCACCCAGATGTCCACAGCACCCCATGCACAAGATCCAGCTCGTTAGACCGCATGCTGAATGGGTTATGTGTCGATATCCCCGGGAACTCTACTATGCTGGTAAAGATAGATCTTCTTTTAGAGACCATGCTAAATATGGATCAACGGATGGAGAAGATAGAGACTGACATAGCGGGGATACATAATTTGCTCAGAGTTCATGTCCCTGTATCCTCGACGCCGGAGCAGGAGGGTGGCATGGATAGGATGAATGGGACCTTCGACCGCCTTCCATCACCAAGCACACCCCTCCACCAGAAGAATATGTGTACATGTATGCCGTTGACGAGGATGACATGACAACCCCGTTAAGACCACGCCAGGAGACAACACGGCGACCAAGACAGGAGGAAAGCATCCTCCCAGACAACCTACCCCCGCCCGCCGCCACAAGCACACCCGCTCCCAAAAGGGTGATAAGTGCTGGTTTACCCCAGAAGTATGCCATGTTAATTTTCAAGCTTCACGTGTCCTACTTGGTGTACTGCGGGTGGGCCAACAATGTAAACTACGAAGGAAATCACGAAAAAAGGGCGCTTCCTGAAAATTTAAGAAGGACTATTGTGGAGGAATTGCGGCGCTATTTTTCAATTACAGATCCTGTAATGAAAATCGTGAGAGACGCCATTAATGGCATTTTGCGTCATACAAGGCATCGGCCCTGGAAGGACAATCTGGTGGGGATCGAATTTGCGTGACTGTTCAAATGTTGTTTATTTTTTAACTAGTTGCTTGTTTTAACTTGTATTAATAAAGAAATGTTTTTACTTACACAAGACCTGCACAACTCCAGTCCTTGAGGGCCGCAAACAGACCCGGATTTCATGATATCCTGAAAACCGGGCCTGTTTGCGGCCCTCGAGGACTGGAGTTGTGACGGCCTAACTTGCTGTTCAGCACACCATCCTTGTTTTAAATGTTATTAATAAAGAATTTTTTTTACTAACACCATACTGTTGTGCTGAAAATGTTTTGACTTTCTGTACTTTAATAAAGGAGATGTTGCGTGTTTTAAATTGTATTAATAAAGAACATTTTTTACTAACACAAGACCTGCACAACTCCATTCCTCGAGGGCCGCAAACAGGCCTGGTTTTCAGGATATCCTTAAAACCGGGCCTGTTTGCAGCCCTGCAGGTCTGACTTACTGTACTGTACAGCATCCTACTGTAAATGTTTTGACTTTCTGTACACTTTAAATGTTTTTAAATTGTATTTGTAAATAAATGTTTTACTTACTCCATAAATGTTTTTGTACATACTCCACCAATAAAAGAAAATGTTGATTTGTTTTAAATTGTTCCATTGTCTCTTTTTATACTGTAACAAAATACAGTGTTTCTAGAACATACAGTACAGTACTGTCCAGGCATACTGTACAGTACTGTACTGTATACTGTAGGCATGCTCAGTACATCACAAGAGTATTAAAACAATACATGCTGTACGGGTATAGAATACACATATGTACTGGAATACATGTAGAATAAATGCATACTTTTTATTTTTTGGGTTTATTATACAGTATATATAAAAATGTATTGTATACGATCTGAAAACAACAGCATACTGTTTCAGGTTTTCTATGAAGCTCTCAGTTACAGTATTCTATCATAATCAATAACAACGGCAACTAAACTGTTGACTCCGGTACGTGTTTTTTTTACACAAGCGATATTATCCATCGAAATCCCTCCGTTTGCCGTTTCCGCATGAGATGACAAAGTTTTCTTTTCTGAGGAAAAACAAAAGTACAAGTTTTACTGTAATGGTCAGTCAGTCCCCTAAAGAAGTTTCCACAGTCAGTCCAACCAATAATTTCCTCGGGGGGCGTCGCCTGTTCGCATGCGCATGCGCCTACTGTCAATGTGATGACATGCATATGCATTTCAAGAAGGTTCCAATGCACATACATCTAGCTTTCCACCAATTGTTCAGTATCTACTGTAGAAGCTGCTCAGCCAATCATATTGCTTACAGGAGAATCGCTTGACTGTGCATTGATATTGATATTTCAAAAACAGAATAAAATACGGCAACATTACTCACCATAGACTTGCCAATCAGCTGGCACCGAGCCACTGCCGGTCCCATATTCTTGATTATACACGTAGTTGACAGGTGACAGCGGGACTACTACACCTGGTGTCAGCTGAGGAGGCTGGAAATCGCTTTGGTACATGCAAGCTTGCTGGAATCTGTACGCGAAATCCGTCTCAGGCTGCAGGTATCTGGGCGGGGACAGACAGCAAGGGTTGCTGGTCACCAGGTTTTCACTGACGGTCGGACCGTTATTGGAAGCCGGTGCTGGCGCTGGCGCATTGCTTGCCTGCGACTGACGTTTCTTAGTTGTTTTAACATGACCTTTCGCCTTTTGAAGTCTCAATGATCAAAGATACGGGAAAAATCTGGTACTACACACCAATACCCTCCTGTAACACCGTGTGCGGGATCAATACGAAAAAAACACGGATCGATACATAACTTTTTCCTTATTGCATGCTTCCACACATGAGCATCTGGTGAAAATTTGTAAAAGTCATAGTTTTCGATAAAATACTGATACATTTGGCCAACTGTTGCCATCTTATCATCTGTTGCATTAATCGCGGTCCATATTAAATAAGCGTACGTTATTCCGGGTTTTTGGAACACGGACCGCAGTGGCGCACTCATGTCTGGACTCGCAGAACAATAAAACAACACCAGACACTGCGCATGTATTTTTTAATATGTAAAGCCTATATTGATACATTATTGTAACTTCTTCAGTACCAAGGTCAATTTACAATGGGCCACTGTGGTATTTTTTTTAAACACCTGCAAGTCGACACATTACTGAAGCGCATGCACATTACAACTCATGAATATCTGCCACCTGGCGGATACGCGAAGATTTGCAACCAATTAAATCCAAACCATTATCAATAAACAAATCAATAAACACATCAACCGCGGGTGACGCCGGCATGAATGCAACATGAATGCGGCATGAACGCGGTGAAGTGCGTGGCATTCGGAAAAAATCCCCGAAAAAACTCGGAGATATCGGAGAATAAAAGGGGCCGCGGCTGTATGTGTGTTTTACACATAGTGTAGATGTGCAGAGGGTCTCCGGAACTGAACCGCTTTAGTTTTTGGTCCGGGGACCACCTGCTTCCAGAGATACAGATCCCTTTATGGGGTGCCAGTATCCCTCTGCTTTGTTTACATTTCGTGGTCACGTGATCGGGACATTTAAATGCAGAGGGATACCGGCACCTCATAAAGGGGCCTGTATCTCGGGAAGCTGGTGGTCCCCGGACCTGAAACCAATGCGGTTCAGGTCCGGACACCCCCTGCACATGTACACTATGAATAAAAATTGATTGCAAATAATTTTTATTTTGCCGATGTTTGTGCAGAGTGAGTGGCCGATTTCTCTCTGCTGCAGGCCGATCTCGGCAGGGGACGGCGTATCGCCAGGTTATCGGCAGACAGACTGTCTCTCCAACGGCTACTCAACGTGTTGCTTTTGCAGTGATTCGCCAGGGATTCGGCCCTTCCTGCATACTGCGAGGTCAACACGCCAAAAACATGCCGATATTGAATCCTGCCGAAAGTGCTTTTTCAGTGCTTACTGCATCGAGCCCTATGTTACAGACCAGATAAAGAGATACAAGGAGGGGTTCCCTATTGCCACTGTGGAGTTTGAGTGAGCGTGCCCACAAGGGCTCACCAACTATTCAGGGAGCAATCTTACTGATACCGCAGGATGCCTACAGACAGTGGCATTCAATATCCAATAATTGTGTGTTAAACATTTAATCAAGGCTTCAATCTGGTTCACTTCAGCAAAGTGGGGCTGTAACAATTTCACACACATATGAACAACTATTTTAATATTAGACTGAATAAGGCCAAGACAAGCTTAAAAGGATACTATTAAAGTGAAGTATGGGATCATCATATCACTACAGAAATAGAGCTATTTACAAAGAAAAGCCCTGGTCACGTGAAAACAAAGTACAATATCTATATTAATAAGTGGAACTCTACCATGTATAGAATCTCGGCTGGATTAATGATTGTGTGGAGAAGAGAACAAATACTACCCCTAATCAGAAACTGCCAAAATGGGGAACACTAGGGAATAATTGAGAAACCATTGAGGAGGAGAAGGTTTAATGTAGAAAGACATGGGTTATGTTATACTGTACATACTGTACTGTATACTGTAGTTAAACATTTTGGTTAGAAATAGGGGGACCTAGGAACAACCATGCAATTTTGAGTAAATCATCTTCTTCCCCTGATGAAGGTGCTTAGCACCAAAACGTTGAATGTGTTTTACTATTACAGTCAATAAATGATCTTTTTTGCAGTAACCTTTTTTGCATCTTCTGTTGGTGTGCTCGGTACCCCTCTTGCTAACTACGCTGTTTCATTACTAGGTTTTTTGCCTGTAGCACCCAGATTTTTTTTTACTATTTTTCCCTAGTCCGCACTACCTAGGGGCATCCCAATTTACCTTGTCCTGATCCCTCTCTTTTGCTTGTATGCCATTTTAACAGGGACTTACCCCTGTTAAGAAATGTGCCTCTAATCCAGCAGTGTGCTGGTTAATTGCACACCTGCAATCAACCAAACCCACCTGAATAATCAGAACTCTGTCAGAAAAAGCATGTTCTGAGACACAGGAGGAAGATTCCTTAGTCTCACAATTGGGGCTGGCCCAGGAAGGACAGATGTTTTCGCTGTAAGTGCCAAATATTGATATGCTATATCACAGCAGCACTACACATGCCATTTTGCATTACAAAACAAGTCAAGCAATTTATTTAATGTTCACTATTCTCTGGAAGCTGGTCAGCTTCAATCATTAGAAAGGAAAATTATACAGCAAATTAATAGCACTTCAGATTCTTAGTGGGCAGCCTGAATAGAAGAATGTATCTTTTATAAGTAAAATAATATCTAACCAATGGATCAGATCCAGGCAACAGTTTGAATTGGGCTCAAGGCTGTAGCCAAGCATGAATTTGATAGATTTCAAATTTTCAGCACTGCATTTTTTTTCCATCTGCCACTCCACTATTTGTAAACGGCACTGCCTGGTGAATGATAATGCCAAGAATAAACAATAGCCATCACATGGGAAGAGATATGAAAAGAAACTGTGTTGGCATAGTGATGAGAGACAGTCTTTCATCATGCTATCATGACTAGTGAATTTTTAGTTATGAATCACTGTCATCTTTATTGGAGATATTGTTTGGCAAAGTCTCATCTGGCCTTTCGATTCTTGAGGCCTGAAGTGGTGAACCCTCTGTATTTGCTCTCGTAAAGTCTTCTCTTCATGGTAGAGTTGGATAATGATATGCCTATCATCTGGAGAGTGTTCTTCACTTGGCTGGATGTTGTGAAGGGTTTTTCTTTACCATGGAAAGGATCCTACGATCATCCACCACTGTTGTCTTCTGTGGACGTCCAGGCTTTTTTGTGTTGCAGAGCTCACCAGTGCATTCTTTTTTTCTCAGAATGTACCAAACTGTTGATTTGGCCACTCCTAATGTTCCTGCTATCTCTCTGATGGATTTTCCTTTTTTTTTGCAGCGTAAGGATGCCCTGTTTCACTTGCATTGAGAACTCCTTTTAGCACATGTTGTGGGTTCACAGCAACAGCTTCCAAATGTGAATGTCACACCTGGAATTAACTCTAGACCTTTTACCTGCTTAATTGATGATGAAATAACAAAGGAATAGCCAAAAACCTGTCCATGAAAGAGCTTTTGAGTCAATTGTCTAATTACGTTTGGTCACTTGAAAAAGATGGGTCTAAATATTAAAGAGATGTAGGTCTCAGTGCAGTAAGCACCGAAAAAGCACTATCGGCAGGGGTTCAATATCGGCATGATTTTGGCGTGTGGCCCTTGCAGTATTCAGGAAGGGCAGAATCCCTGGCGAATCCCTGCAAAAGCAACACGCCGAGTAGCCGGTGGCGAGACAGTCTGTCAGCCGATAACCAGGCGATACGCCGTTCCCTGCCGAGATGTGCCTGCTGCAGAGAGAGATCCGCGACTCTCTTTGCGCCAACATCAGCAAAATAAACAAATTTTCAAATAAAATTTAATTCATAGTGTACATGTGCAGGGGGTCTCCGGAGCTGAACCGCATTGGTTTCAGGTCCGGGGACCCCCTGCTTCCTGAGATACAGGCCCATTTATGAGGTGCCGGTATCCCTCTGCATTTAAATGTCCCGATCACGTGACCGTGGATAGTAAACAAAGCAGAGGGATAGCGGCACCCCATAAAGGAGCCTGTATCTCGGGAAGCAGTGGGTCCCCGGACCTAAAACCAAAGCGGTTCAGCTCCGGAGACCCTCTGCACATCTACACTATGAGTAAAACACACATATAAATATACAATCATTCCTTACCTTTGCGGCTATCTGCTATGGTAATGAAACAGCATTAATGTATTTTTAATAATAGTGTACGGGAGCAGGGGTCCCCTGAGCTGAATCGCATTGATTGTGGCACCATCTTTATAGCATCCCAGACGTGCCCGCTCTAAAGATGGCGTTGACACTGGCACCGATGCCCCATACTGGCACCGATGCCCCATGCCTGTAACTCGGGAAGCAGGGGGTCCCTGAGCCGGAAATCAATGCGGTTCAGCTCAGGGGACCCCCTGCTCCAGCACAATATTATTAAAATACATTAATGCTACTTCATTACCATAGCGGATAGCCGCTAAGGCAATGAAGGTGTTAAGGCATACTGTAAGGCATACTGTCATAGCATGTTTATTGGGGACAATTGCCCCCAATAAACATTGCAATAAACAACATACACCCCCTGTGCCCCCAACAACCCCTATACCCCCATTACATATATCACATTTTTGGGATGCACAGCAATGATACTATAGGCCGGCGGTGGCCCGCAGGCCTGCAGTACCAATTCAGTGCACCCTCAAAAAAATAACAACACATAAATACACCACCCTTAACACATACAGTATAGTAATGTGCAAAATGAATATTATCCACATATGGATAATAGTGAATTTGCCCATTTAAAATACATAAAGAACAATAAATACAATAAATACATATAGCACTCACCCATGTCTGGCTGGCACATACAAGGTTGTTTCCTCAGGTCTGCGGGGGACCAATGGAGACCATCTGAGGTCTCCTCGGACTTCTCACGGGTAAACGGGTGCCGGGTCCACGGGGGACACCTGCGGGGAAGAATCGGTGGCCCCACATCTGTGGGGGCACCGCAGACCCGTAGGGACCACCGAGGACCAACAGACCCCTGTGGGAACCACCCGAGGCCCTCAGACACCTGTGGGTCTGAACCGGGGCCCCCCAGACAGCCACGGGCCTACCCATGGGGACCCCATTGTGGCCCACGGTGACCCGCGGAGACCACCTGGTGGACCAAGGTGCCTGGTTGGGACCACCCGTAGGCCTCCAGACCCTGTTTGAAACCTGGTGCTTGGCTACTGTGAGGTCTGTGAGGTACCCGTCAGGCCCACCGGGGACTCCCGTGGGCCTGGGGTATTAACCCTGTATGTAAAATAATAAATCATGTATTTATGGGGGGCACAGGGGGTGGGTTATGTATGTAATAAATATAATGATGTTTATTGTGGGGCTGTGTATGGTTTTTATTGTGGATACTGGGGGTGGGGGAAGGGGGTATTGGCCCCAAGGGTATGTGGGTAGGCCTCCCGGCTGGATATTGGGTGAGGGCGGTTAGGCCTCACGGAGTGGGGGGTAGTGGGGGAGGGTATTTAGGCCTCCCGAGTGGTGGGTGAGGGTGGGTTAACCCCATAATGACTGTAGCGGTTAATAACCGCTATGGTGATTAAGGGGTTAGGGGACATTACATTGGCTGTTTTTATTCTTGTTTATGTTTTGCAGCATCAGAGGGGGCATGAACGGTGATGAAGATGAGGATGGCCTTCATCGTGGCAGCCGGACATGGGCGAGTTAAATATGTATTTAATGTATTTATTGTTTTTATGTATTTTAAATGGGCAAATACACAATTATCCATTTGTGGATAATAGTAATTTTGCCCATTACTATACTGTATGGGTTAGGGGGGGGGGGTTATTTCTTTATAAGTATGTATGTGTTTTTAAAATAATTTGGGGGGGGGCACAGAATTTGTACTGCAGGCCCGCGGGTAGCAATAGGTCGTCTTCACAAAGTCAGATAAGCATGAAGGGAACTAAAATATAGAGAAGTGTAAGTGGAGTAAGTGGGAATGAAAGTGAAGAAAAGGCAGGAGCTCCTGAGGAAGTTGTCTAGTACGACGAAACGCGTAGAGCCACTTTCATTGCTGCAGCTGCTCTTTCTACTGAAGGCTTCAGAGTTGCTGAGTTCCCCCACCGTTTGCCTCCAAGACCGGATGCCGTCACCCCAACAGCGGATGTGACGTCAGACGCCATCTCCCACCCGGTCTGTTGTGAGTCTAAGGAGAAGATCCCCGGTGAGCTGCTCCACACTGAACCAGCACTCCATTTGCCTCAAGTAAAGCCTTATGTGAACTATGATTATGTACACAATGTGAGTACAATTCCTAAAATTTGTTGTTTGTTTATATAAATTTTATGCACGATCGACACTATGGTCTGCCTTTCTTTTGCATGTCTCTGATCCACTCACATCTACTGACGTCTGAGCTGAGGTGCTGATTTCTTATGCTGTAAACCTGGGCTGTTGTTCCTGAAGATCCTGACACCTTTCTACCTGCTGTGTAGATCAATGCTTTTTACCTTTTGACCTGCTGTAAGTAGGCATTGCTATAGAGCCAAGACATACATGTTTTATCCAGATTGAAAAGAACTTATTACACTATTGTATGCATTTATTTTTTATTTTTCATGGTGTATCCCTGCTATCTTCACTCCCTTCCCATCCCGGACAAGCTATTATATAGAGATAACCCAGTTAGACCTATATTTTATTACCTTCCTAAGTTACACAAAAATATTTGTAACCCCCCAGGAAGACCTATTATTGCAGGCATAGACTCTCTAACGTCCCATCTATCTGCCTACATAGATGTTTACTTACAAAAATATGTGAAAGAACTTCCCTCCTACCTCAAAGATACTACTGATATTCTACGTATCTTAGACAATCAAGTTTGGGAAGAGGGATGGTATCTAGTGACATGTGACATCACGTCACTATATACCTGTATAAACCATAGAGACGGACATGAAGCAGTTGACAGAGCACTGTCCAAAGACTCAGAGATGCCAAATGAACAGGCCAATTTTATTCTGGATGGCATCAAATTCATCCTAGAGCATAACTACTTCATGTTCGAGGGTACATATTATCTACAAAAATGTGGTACCGCCATGGGCACAAAATTTGCACCCAGCTATGCAAACCTCCTGATGGGTGCTTGGGAGGAAGACCACATATGGTCTGTTGCAGAGCTGGGTGAAAATTTGTGCCTATGGCGCAGGTATATAGATGATATCATTTTTGTTTGGAAAGGGGATGAAGATAGCCTCATCCTATTCACCCATTACCTTAATGACAATTTGTTAAATTTACATTTTACATGTGACTATAGTCAAGAAAAAGTGAACTTTCTAGACTTAGAAATTTTCATTGAGGATGGTCTTATTAAGACCAAGACCTTTTTTAAGGGTGTTGATATTAATAACTATATATCTATGGACAGTTGTCATCATCCAAAATGGTTGGAAAATGTGCCATATGGGCAAATACGAAGAATTAGGAGAAATTGCACTGATGACAGCAATTTCTATAGCCAATCAGCCTTTTTACAAAATAGGTTTAAAGAAAAAAACTATGGGGATACAGTGATAAGAAATGCACTAGTAAAAGTAGAAAATCTAGAGAGGAAAAATCTGTTATGTGATAACAAAAAACAGTTGAGATCCAAGAATAACTTTGAGTTTTCATTTTGTACAAATTACAACAGCCAATCAGAAAAAATTTCAAAGATCATTCATAAACATTGGCATATTGTTAAAAATGACTCTGTACTGGGAGAAATTGTCCCAGATAAACCGACTGTACTGTAATTTTCAAAAGAGCCAAGGTTTTGAAGGACAAGTTAGCCCCTAGCGCACTGCAAAAAGTAAATCCAATTGCAAATAGGTGGCTAACACAAACTAAAGGCTTTTTTGGTTGTACTACGTGCACGGCCTGTAAACACAGGACTGATGATAAATTCGGTTATACATCATTTGTAACAGGAAAGCGGTTTAGTATCAAACAGCTTCTAACGTGTAAAACTGATCATGCAGTATACCTTGTGTCTTGCCCTTGTGGGCTACAATATGTGGGTCAAACTTCAAGAAAAGTACAAACACGCATACTTGAACATATTGGTAACATAAGGAGAGGTATCACAACACATTTTCTGTCTAATCATTTCATCCAAAAACATAATGGAGACACATCAGGTCTTAAATTTACTGTTTTGGAGCAAGTGTTACCACATTGGAGAGGAGGGAATAGAATCACCTCTCTGAAAAAGAGAGAGAGTTTCTGGATATTCACCCTCAAAACACTTGTTCCCTTAGGACTTTATGTGGACTTTGAACAGAGTGCCTTCCTTTGAAATTTTTTGAGTAAAAGCTGTATAGAATATTAAAGAGGATAAGGATTTGTGATGTTATGTTTACTATCACACTCATAATGTTTTTCTTCTTCTTTGTTTTTCCTTTGGAGATGCATCAATCGACGTTTTTAATTAAAGAAATGTGCGGGGAATACTTTATAATTTTTAGTAAATTTATAGCTATTTCTATTGAATTGGATGTGTCTACCATTCATTATATAATTTTTAATATGGATTTTTTAGTATATTATGTATTAAAGGTTAAATTGTATTTTAATATATTTGTATAAATTCTGTGGAGATCTGTTAGGGTGGTGAGTGTAAATCAATTACCCAATTAATTAGATCATCATATGTTGTGACCAATAGGGAGAAAGGTCATTACAATTAGGAAGGGTATATAAAGTATCCTCCCAAGGGATTACGTCACTCCTGACGAAGCCGTCGACCCTGCACGGCGAAACGCGTAGAGCGTAACCCTCAACATAACACCCTGAGGGAGACGATACCCAGCTGATGTTCCGGTGGCGCCAACTGTACCCGTGTAATTCGGAAGTGACGTATCGGCATCTAGCTTGCAGCTCCGGTGACGCCAACCACATCCGTGAAACCCGGAAGTGACGTATCGGCATCCAGCTTGCAGCACAGGACGAGTACCGGTGGAGAAGGCGGACGCGCTGGAGGTTCACGAGGTCGCGACTCGGTGTATCATCTTTACCTTTCACAACGCCCGTTTTACTCCGGTATCTTGTAAGCCTTGATTTTAACCATTCCGGATAAATTCATATGGTTTTTTAACCTTTGGCTCTGTTGTCTCTCTTCGGGAATTTATTTCTCCCTTCTGTTGTTTATGGATATGTTCCTTATCCAATAGTCTTTTGCTCCTTGGAGCATTACCACATTTATATTGCCAAACAGTATACACTATGGTAGTTTGTATATTTTCCAGGTATTGACGCTCCCCTGACTCCATTCCACTATCAGGTCTGCAACCCCGCCTTTCACCACTATCACCCAGCACACAGCACTTCCACTGCAGCAAGGGATTCTGGGAAATTACATTCAAATGAGCACACAGTGCCACTTTTTGCTTCAAAAACCATTTTATACATGGTTCCTGAAAGGAAAATCCGTTATTTCCTCCCCTGGCTTCAGAACCAAAAGGAACCTATTCTCTGCAGAGCAAAACTGAAGCCAAACTGAAGGAAAATCCGTTATTTCCTTCCCCTGGCTTCAGAACCAAAAGGAACCTATTCTCTGCAAAGAAAACTGAAGCCTTGTGACCGGACACACTATCTGCACCTGTTTGCAGCAGACTTCCCAGGAAGCTTCACGCCCTGCAACTGTTATCTTCGATCTTTGATGAACCTTATCAGGCCTGGGAGACGAACAAAATGAAACGTAACGCACGCCAGGTTTCAAATCCTTTGTCTCAATTTATTACTCATAGGGTAATGGTTTTTATACAGAATAAAAAAAGATATTAGTTAGAGGCGTAACATAGTGGTGTCCTGGGCGTATACTAGGTGTGTCTTGGGCGTAGCTTTGATTAGAGGCGTGATTTAGGGGCAGGACATATTAGTGGCGTGACTTTTGAGACGTGTCCCTTTTCAATACAAGCAATGTTCTGAATACATAGCTTATTCATTGTCTGTTATCAAAAGAGACCTTGAGTCTTAGCAACTTTATTTCTCTACCTTGCTTCTCGCAGAGAACCATTCTATTATATTCTACTAAAACACCAGGAAATTGACCTTACAAAAGTATCTAGTGATATCCTGGCCAGGAAGAATGAAATGCAATTTAGCAGAGAAACTGAGTGCATTTATGAATTATATTTCAGCAAAAAGCTGACTACAGAATCTTAACTAGTTATGACCAGACAAAATGGAAGCTTAACATGAGTGCACATTCTGGCCTGACATACTGGTCCTAACAATCCCTCCTTTTTGTTCTCTAAAAGAACAAATACCCTTACTAGGTACGCTTCTCTATGACAATGGCCTTATGGGGACCAATAGTATCATAGACTCTGTTCATGGCCACATATGAATTATTAGTTGCATACATGGCGTGAGATGAAACTGAAGGTTTCCTTGAGACAAATGAAAGCATTGCACAGTGAAAAATAACAAAAATTGCTGCGATTATACTAATCACTACAATAAAACCATAGAGAATTTTCATACCCAATTCTCCAATCCAACTAGTGAGTCCTGACATCCAATTTAAGTTAAGGCCTGAGGATTCTTTACGCATCCTTGCCTGAATTTCCTGTAACTTATCCATATCTTCATGAATAGCGCCAGACTCATCTTCAATATAGGCACAGCACTTCTGTCCTACAAGTTTACAAACACCTCCATTTGAGGCTAGCAGATAATCAAGAGCCATTCTATTCTGTAATAATACTGTCCGGATCTGCTCTTGTTCATTAGTCAAACGGATGATAGCACACATGTCTGATTAAGAGCATCATTAATATTTACCATAAGATCACTTAATTTAGAATAGAGATCCAGAACACCTAAACTAGGTATAAAAACCCAAGCTGCAATGCGGTTTGAACTAATGGTCCTGGTCAGATCTTTTCGATTTCTCAGCTTCCCTTGGGGTAACGTGTCAGATACATAGAAAGTGGGAAGAATGAAACCCAGCTAACAAAGGGCAGTGTGATTGCAGGGTACAATCTTAGTGGCCCACATGCCACACAACCAATAGAGAGATATATATATATATCATTAAATATTTCTATAGATTAGAATATGTCACATAATCTAAGGGTCAGCTATTTGTGAGAATTGGTGGGGGTTAATTTCTGCTAAGAGCGACTGCACAAACATTCTTCTTGCACACATCTTTCATACTGCATTTACTCAGAATGGCAAAACGGACCAAGATGGCTGCTTTGGTCACAATGGCTGACGTGATCCTTTCCTTGTGGTTGACTCACTTCCCTTTGTGACCTCCCACCTTCCTCATATCCAGTCTTCTCAGTCCCCCATATCCTTAAGAGACAGTCTATTTAAAGAATAAAACAGTTAACCATTTCATAGTCCTGATGGACCAAGATGTCCAAGTTGTGCATAACTTCATTCCTTTCTTTTCTGGCCATTATATCAGCCCAGTTGATTTCTTCTTTGGTCTCTTCTTCTGGGGGACTGGCGACATCATCACTGCAGAGAGGCATAGCGTCGGTGGGGGTTGCAACGCACTTCTGGATCAGAGTTTTGCTGTACTTAATACATAGAGAGCAATGAGTAGGACAAACACACACATACAAAAACATTCGCTAGCTTCGCTCAAAGCAAATCAATCCAACCACCAAGTCCCCATGGTCCCTAAATCCTGGATAAATACACAACATTGCGCTTTAACTAGGGTGCATACATGCCCCTCCTTTTGAGGCTAAAATATAGTCCAGAGCTATTTTATTCTGTGGAGCCATTAATTTAAACTAAACCTATTCTTGGTTAAATGAGTAAATGTCTGTGGCTGTATGATTTAGGATATCCCTGTAAACCTGTCATACAGTAACCCAACTCCTACATTTGGGAATAAATTCCTTGAAACATATTCTTCCCATAGACTACTTTTTAGCACTTGTGTATTGGGTGCATCTCTTCTGTTTCTAACTCTACGTGTGAACAATTAACATAAATGTGTGTTTGACTGATAAAGCATTCTCCCACCGGGATATCATTCTGCAGGGAGATTCTATTAACCTAGAAATCCAAACAAAATAAACAAAGTTAAACAAATAATACCTTATACTATTTTGTCATCCTTATGGGACACCACGTACACAAACATAATGGAGCATACATTGTAACTGAAAAATAATAAAAACCTGTAAAAATAAAAAGTTCAAAGTTCGTGTGTTGAGGCCTGAACATTTTTGCCTATGACCTTTTTCCCTTGATGATTAGTGGTCAGAGAGTATTGTGTCCATCAAAACACTTATTTGCAGGTGCTATGTCTTTGTCTTTATTTGCTGTTTGTGCTTAGGCTGGCACCATTTTGACGTGCTTGATGTGTATCCATGATGATAAGAAATTTTTACTGCAATGCTGGTGATGAGTAGCATCTAAATGGCCTTTTCATCTGGGATGAAGAGCGTGCTTGCGTAGAAAATGCTTGACCATTAACCCGTCTTGCGTAGGTGCACTTTCAGCTTTAATCTGTGCCTAGAAAGACTCAAAAATATATATTAGTTGCATGCAATACTTATTAATTGTTTTATTACCAATAACATAGTCCTTAATTCGTTACTTTGAACTACTGATGGTCATAACTCATCCCATAAGTGTCTCATAGGGAGAGAATTTATACCTAGAAATAAATTCTTGTATTAATATGGTTACTACTATTATTAGCATCCGCAATATTAAACAGAGATATTCCCTATTAACGCTCCTCAAATTTTAAATTAAGCAACCAATATGGACTTGACTTTGCTACAATCCAAGTTCCTAAAACTTGGTACCTCAGCCTGTGCCAAACCAATTGCTTCCATAATCAATTCTATCCTGTCTGCAGGCCATATCTCTAAGACCTGGAAAACTGCTAGAGTTATTCCAATCTTCAAAAATGGGGACAAAAATACTGTCTCAAACTACAAATCAATCTCTCTTCTCCCAATACACACTTACTCTCATTCATACCTAACTGCCATCTGCCATTTTTTCTGATGCAAATGGTGTCAACCATTTAGTCATTTAATACTAACTAACCTTAAAACTCGCCCCACAAGTCAAGCATCCCAACAGCCTGCACTCATGGCTATTGTCCCACATCCACAGTCACTCCTGGCTTTCACTTCAAACACTCCACTGTAACTATTCTGCTAAAAAAAATGTGAAATGCCCTGTATATAATATATACCCTGTTCACTTATGCAATTACACTTGCAATAATATATCCCCTGTCCTTAAACTCTATTTCCAGGACATACCCAAAAACAAATAAATGGTTACAAAATGATAAATTTGACAGATATTATATATCCCTCAACATACAGTAGGGACGGCTTGCTACCTGCTTTGCTGTGACATCTGCAAAGGTATTATTATTTACCAGGGGCCTGTCAGCTCTTGGAGTTAACATTGCTATAATAAATTCTGAACCTGCTGTGCATTGTGTATCATTTACAACATATCAATTTCTTGACCCTCTATAGGGATTTCAGAAAGACATTCAATAACCTATGTATGTATCTCCCCTCTTTTGTTCATATATTATCTATATATGTGAACAAAAATACAAAAACACAAAAATAAAAATTATGAAAACAGGTTGCTTTGATATATAGCAAAATTAAACTGGTAAATAGATTTGTATGTGTTGTGATTATAAAAATATTTACTGCTTGTGTTAAAAGAAAAAGCCTGCAGTAGGTCTTTTAACAACTGTGGCATTTACAATATAAGAAAAATCCTGAAATCCTGAACAAAAGATTTCCTTTTAAAATAGACAAATAATTTTGAACTCTTTGCAAAGTGCTGAGCACACGGCCAGCATTCACTTTAAAAGACACTCTGACTTTAAAAAGAAAAAAATAATAATTTTCAAAGCGCCTTTTTTTTTTTTTTTCTGGGAAAACAGCCATAAATTCCACAGTACAGATAACGGGTTTCGCTGTCTAATTCATATTAACTGCTGGATTAATCCTCACGCAGGGGATTCTAACGTTAGTTTAATGTTAAATACGAAGCTTTCCACGCTGTCCTAAAACTGCATTTTGTATGGTCTTTCAAAGATTAAATAACGGGAATATTTTAAATTACTTATAAACACCAAGTCTATGCCAACAAGAGCATGCAATATTCCTTCATTCATTCCCCTGAATGCCTTCTGAAAGAAATCTCATACTCCTGCAAACTTCCATCAATACAATTGCTATCCCGTTTTAACTATGCCCTCTTTTAAGCTAAACAAAATATCTTCAAACATGCAACAGTTATACCATGACTAAATAAACAGCAAGCTTGACCCTACCTGTCTTGTATGGCTTCTACACTGCTTATTTAACGGAGACAATTCTCGCTAAAATAACTGACCTCCATGCTTCTAAAGACATATATCACCACACTCCCCTCACACCACTCAACCTCCCCGCAGCATCTGCCACCACGGACACCCTCCTTTTGAAGCGCTATGTACATTAATGGCGTTATATACATATATAATACAATATATTAATTCAAACAGTGCTTATGAGCTCTTACCAGCATTTTAAACAAAAACAAACCAGACATATCTTAATCCTGTAGAAATAAAATTGAAATGTGTTATCTTACTGCTTTACGGAAAAGAAGACAGTTCTACATTACCATTTTACTCATGAATAAACTGCTTAAGCACAGCTAGTTAATTTTAATGTGAATGCTTCACATTCTTTAAACTGTAAGAGAGAGGCTGTGCCCCTCCTTTTATTAAGATAGAAATACCACACACGAAAAGAAATGTGTCCGGTTTAAAAAGTATCCGCCTGGCCAGGACGAATAACCCTTTTAAACTATAACCAGGGACTGAGCTGAATATACTCCCCTTCCGTTGTGAGGTATTTCTCTCTATATTCGGTGTACACCTTTTTTTTTTTTTTTAAAACCTTTTAAA
Source organism: Ascaphus truei (assembly GCF_040206685.1). NCBI lineage: Eukaryota > Metazoa > Chordata > Amphibia > Anura > Ascaphidae > Ascaphus > Ascaphus truei. Next base: position 391,756,734 of record NC_134483.1, on the reverse strand, counting down.
ATTTAGATTTCATCATGAGCAACTAATATTCATATTTTTTGTACAGATGTTAATAAGCATGACCATACAGTGTCTCACACAAGAAATCATTCAGGAGAAAATTCATCAGGGTTACAAACAAACTCTACATAAAGTAGCGGTGTTTTTTTTTTTTACAGAGACTTTCACTCTGAGCCCCCACGGGCAAAGCAGCACTTCCCTGCTTCTCACTGATAGTGGCACACTCTCTGCCAATGACCAAAACCACCACAATTAAAACAGACACCATTATTCTGCCGAGAACAACCTTCTGCATATTCGACAAAACGGGTAATGACTAGCTGTCTGAGCAACAAATTCCTCAGGAATCAGACCAGATTTACACTCGCATTTAAAAATTGTACATTCCTAGGCTTCCGTCCAGAGTCATTCTTACTCATGCAAGCACCCATTAGTAGCTTAAAGAAAAACAGCTAAATTATGACAAATAATTGCAATATTTATACTTACACAATATACAATGGTCGTTCAGCTAGATCAGAGACAACAGTCCAGTCGTGCACAGAATTTACTGGACTCTTACCAAAAATTCTGTTTAAAAGGGCCTATCCCAATTCTTCAGTCACAATTTAGGTCTATTAAATTCCCAGAGGGGGTGAAGCATCATATATAAAAATTTACATATATACTCACCACCTTTGTGAATTTCCCACTTCTAGACACCAAAACTGAAAGGAAAATCCGTTATTTCCTCCCCTGGCTTCAGAACCAAAAGGAACCTATTCTCTGAAGAGCAAAACTGAAGCCAAACTGAAGGAAAATCCGTTATTTCCTTCCCCTGGCTTCAGAACCAAAAGGAACCTATTCTCTGCAAAGAAAACTGAAGCCTTGTGACCAGACACACTATCTGCACCTGTTTGCAGCAGACTTCCCAGGAAGCTTCACGCCCTGCAACTGTTATCTTCGATCTTTGATGAACCTTATCAGGCCTGGGAGACGAACAAAATGAAACGTAACGCACGCCAGGTTTCAAATCCTTTGTCTCAATTTATTACTCATAGGGTAATGGTTTTTATACAGAATAAAAAAAGATATTAGTTAGAGGCGTAACATAGGCGTGTCCTGGGCGTATACTAGGTGTGTCTTGGGCGTAGCTTTGATTAGAGGCGTGATTTAGGGGCAGGACATATTAGTGGCGTGACTTTTGAGACGTGTCCCTTTTCAATACAAGCAATGTTCTGAATACATAGCTTATTCATTGTCTGTTATCAAAAGAGACCTTGAGTCTTAGCAACTTTATTTCTCTACCTTGCTTCTCGCAGAGAACCATTCTATTATATTCTACTAAAACACCAGGAAATTGACCTTACAAAAGTATCTAGTGATATCCTGGCCAGGAAGAATGAAATGCAATTTAGCAGAGAAACTGAGTGCATTTATGAATTATATTTCAGCAAAAAGCTGACTACAGAATCTTAACTAGTTATGACCAGACAAAATGGAAGCTTAACATGAGTGCACATTCTGGCCTGACATACTGGTCCTAACAGTTCCCTATAGGCTTAAGCTTGCTGCATGGTCACAGCTTTGAGTACAGCCAGGGTTAAGATGCATAGCCAGAAAACCCACCCACAGACAGCTTTTTTTTTTTGTTAAAGTTTTATTAACGGTTCACATATTAACAACCATTTAGTATCATTTTACAGAAAATAATAAACCGAAAACATCACTATACAATCCTTATATTGCCAAGACAAAAAACAACCCAAAAGCACAAAACCATTCTAAAAAGCCAAACAAAACAACACATTCCAAGGCATTATCTATGCATCTACTACCAAACACACTCAATACAAAAAATATGATTACTTCCCATTTCTACACATGACTTTTCGTACTGTCCACAGGACATTTAACATTGCATCTAATTACTTCACTTGTCCCAGCAACTTCTCTAACGCCTCACGGATATTATACGTACTACATTGTATTTCTAATTTCCTTACTTCCTCTTTAGACACCTCTGCTTTTGTGAACTGTACTTTAAGCCATTCCGTTTTTGAAACATTTAACCCTAAGTCACCTGCCTCTCTATTTATATTATTTATCACCTCTTTTACATGCCACTCCCTCGCCTTCCTTTCTCTCTCGCTTTCATAACTTACTTTCGTTCTTCCACAAAGGCCTGCCTTTTCTCCTTTTCCCCCTTTGCTTTCCCTAATTTCCCCCCTTCACCCCCACTCTTTTGGCCTGCCTTTTCTTCACTTTCATTCCCACTTACTCCACTTACACTTCTCTATATTTTAGTTCCCTTCATGCTTATCTGACTTTGTGAAGACGACCTATTGCTACCCGCGGGCCTGCAGTACAAATTCTGTGCCCCCCCCCAAATTATTTTAAAAACACATACATACTTATAAAGAAATAACCCCCCCCCCCCTAACCCATACAGTATAGTAATGGGCAAAATTACTATTATCCACAAATGGATAATTGTGTATTTGCCCATTTAAAATACATAAAAACAATAAATACATTAAATACATATTTAACTCGCCCATGTCCGGCTGCCACGATGAAGGCCATCCTCATCTTCATCACCGTTCATGCCCCCTCTGATGCTGCAAAACATAAACAAGAATAAAAACAGCCAATGTAATGTCCCCTAACCCCTTAATCACCATAGCGGTTATTAACCGCTACAGTCATTATGGGGTTAACCCACCCTCACCCACCACTCGGGAGGCCTAAATACCCTCCCCCACTACCCCCCACTCCGTGAGGCCTAACCGCCCTCACCCAATATCCAGCCGGGAGGCCTACCCACATACCCTTGGGGCCAATACCCCCTTCCCCCACCCCCAGTACCCACAATAAAAACCATACACAGCCCCACAATAAACATCATTATATTTATTACATACATAACCCACCCCCTGTGCCCCCCATAAATACATGATTTATTATTTTACATACAGGGTTAATACCCCAGGCCCACGGGAGTCCCCGGTGGGCCTGACGGGTACCTCACAGACCTCACAGTAGCCAAGCACCAGGTTTCAAACAGGGTCTGGAGGCCTACGGGTGGTCCCAACCAGGCACCTTGGTCCACCAGGTGGTCTCCGCGGGTCACCGTGGGCCACAATGGGGTCCCCATGGGTAAGCCCGTGGCTGTCTGGGGGGCCCCGGTTCAGACCCACAGGTGTCTGAGGGCCTCGGGTGGTTCCCACAGGGGTCTGGGGGTCCTCGGTGGTCCCTACGGGTCTGCGGTGCCCCCACAGATGTGGGGCCACCGATTCTTCCCCGCAGGTGTCCCCCGTGGACCCGGCACCCGTTTACCCGTGAGAAGTCCGAGGAGACCTCAGATGGTCTCCATTGGTCCCCCGCAGACCTGAGGAAACAACCTTGTATGTGCCAGCCAGACATGGGTGAGTGCTATATGTATTTATTGTATTTATTGTTCTTTATGTATTTTAAATGGGCAAATTCACTATTATCCATATGTGGATAATATTCATTTTGCACATTACTATACTGTATGTGTTAAGGGTGGTGTATTTATGTGTTGTTATTTTTTTGAGGGTGCACTGAATTGGTACTGCAGGCCTGCGGGCCACCGCCGGCCTATAGTATCATTGCTGTGCATCCCAAAAATGTGATATATGTAATGGGGGTATAGGGGTTGTTGGGGGCACAGGGGGTGTATGTTGTTTATTGCAATGTTTATTGGGGGCAATTGTCCCCAATAAACATGCTATGACAGTATGCCTTACAGTATGCCTTAACACCTTCATTGCCTTAGCGGCTATCCGCTATGGTAATGAAGTAGCATTAATGTATTTTAATAATATTGTGCTGGAGCAGGGGGTCCCCTGAGCTGAACCGCATTGATTTCCGGCTCAGGGACCCCCTGCTTCCCGAGTTACAGGCATGGGGCATCGGTGCCAGTATGGGGCATCGGTGCCAGTGTCAACGCCATCTTTAGAGCGGGCACGTCTGGGATGCTATAAAGATGGTGCCACAATCAATGCGATTCAGCTCAGGGGACCCCTGCTCCCGTACACTATTATTAAAAATACATTAATGCTGTTTCATTACCATAGCAGATAGCCGCAAAGGTAAGGAATGATTGTATATTTATATGTGTGTTTTACTCATAGTGTAGATGTGCAGAGGGTCTCCGGAGCTGAACCGCTTTGGTTTTAGGTCCGGGGACCCACTGCTTCCCGAGATACAGGCTCCTTTATGGGGTGCCGCTATCCCTCTGCTTTGTTTACTATCCGCGGTCACGTGATCGGGACATTTAAATGCAGAGGGATACCGGCACCTCATAAATGGGCCTGTATCTCAGGAAGCAGGGGGTCCCCGGACCTGAAACCAATGCGGTTCAGCTCCGGAGACCCCCTGCACATGTACACTATGAATTAAATTTTATTTGAAAATTTGTTTATTTTGCTGATGTTGGCGCAAAGAGAGTCGCGGATCTCTCTCTGCAGCAGGCACATCTCGGCAGGGAACGGCGTATCGCCTGGTTATCGGCTGACAGACTGTCTCGCCACCGGCTACTCGGCGTGTTGCTTTTGCAGGGATTCGCCAGGGATTCTGCCCTTCCTGAATACTGCAAGGGCCACACGCCAAAATCATGCCGATATTGAACCCCTGCCGATAGTGCTTTTTCGGTGCTTACTGCACTGAGACCTACATCTCTTTAATATTTAGACCCATCTTTTTCAAGTGACCAAACGTAATTAGACAATTGACTCAAAAGCTCTTTCATGGACAGGTTTTTGGCTATTCCTTTGTTATTTCATCATCAATTAAGCAGGTAAAAGGTCTAGAGTTAATTCCAGGTGTGACATTCACATTTGGAAGCTGTTGCTGTGAACCCACAACATGTGCTAAAAGGAGTTCTCAATGCAAGTGAAACAGGGCATCCTTACGCTGCAAAAAAAAAGGAAAATCCATCAGAGAGATAGCAGGAACATTAGGAGTGGCCAAATCAACAGTTTGGTACATTCTGAGAAAAAAAAAGAATGCACTGGTGAGCTCTGCAACACAAAAAAGCCTGGACGTCCACAGAAGACAACAGTGGTGGATGATCGTAGGATCCTTTCCATGGTAAAGAAAAACCCTTCACAACATCCAGCCAAGTGAAGAACACTCTCCAGATGATAGGCATATCATTATCCAACTCTACCATGAAGAGAAGACTTTACGAGAGCAAATACAGAGGGTTCACCACTTCAGGCCTCAAGAATAGAAAGGCCAGATGAGACTTTGCCAAACAATATCTAAACAAGCCAGCCCAGCTCTGGAACAGCATTCTTTGGACAGATGAAACTAAGATCAACCTGTACCAGAATGATGGGAAGAAAAAAGTATGGAGAAGGCTTGCAACGGCTCATGATCCGAAGCATACCACATCATCTGTAAAACACGGTGGAGGCAGTGTGATGGCATGGGCATGCATGGCTTACATTGCCACGGGGTTACTAGTGTTTATTGATGATGTGACAGAAGATAGAAGTAGCCGGATGAATTCTGAAGTGTATAGAGATATATTGTCTGCTCAGATTCAGCCAAATTCAGTGAAGTTGATTGGACGGCGCTTCACTTTACAGATGGACAATGACCCAAAACATATTTTGAAAGCAACCTAGATGTTTTTTAAGGCAAAGAAGTGGAATATTCTGCAATGGCCGAGTCAATCACCTGATCTCAACCCGATCGATCATGCATTTCACTTGCTGAAGACAAAACTTAAGGCAGAAAGATCCATGAACAAACAACAACTGAAGACAGCTGCAGTAAAGGCCTGGCAAAGCGCCACAAAGGAGGAAACCCAGCGTTTGGTGATGTCCATGCGTTCCAGCCTTCAAGCAGTCATTGCCTGCAAAGGATTCTCGACAAAGTATTAAAAGTGAACATTTTATTTATGATTGTATTAATTTGTCCAATTACATTTGAGCCCCTGAAATAAGGGGACTGTGTATGAAAATAGTGCCATTCCTAAACGTTTCATACGATATTTTTGTTCAACCCCTTGAATTAAAGCTGAAAGTCTGCACTTCTATTGCATCTAAGTTGTTTCATTTCAAATCCATTATGGTGGTGTACAGAGCCAAAATTATGAAATTTGTATCAGTGTCCAATTATTTCCTGACCTAACTGTATATAAAATCACATGATGGTAATGTAGATACAGTATAAATGCCTGACCTTAGAGGAAGGCAGAATATACAAAACCCTAATTTAAACCTCTTGGGGTGAGGGTTCCCAAGGTGTATATCCACCGTGATTCCTTTCCTAAGAGGGCTGTCTCTAAATTTCCTTTACAAGCCCCAAGTGTTATACTGTATGATCAATCCCTTGGAATGACAGATAGGTAGCATCACCTCCATGTTTGAGATTTATGTGTCTTGCTACTGGTACATCTTTTTTGGTTTTGATCGCACTGAGGTGTTCCAAGATTCTTCTGTGTAGTTCCTGTGACATATTTTCAACGTACTTAATACCGCATCAGCATGTTGCTTCAGCTGCGACAGCCTTTATTCTAAATCAGCCAGACGCGCTCTGTTTCCTTATTTTTCCGAGTGATTTTCGTTATTTTAGCTCTCGCTTTTTTAGCGTTGTCTTCAATACTGCAATACCGTCTAGAAACTCAGGTGGGCGATCGCGAGCTGTTGTCTTAAATGTCTAATAGCAATTCAACCTGGCGTACATTTTTGCAAGTCTGTGTGTGCGCGCGCAGTTAGTGTTCTGTAAATTGGAATATTTATATTTGAAGCAGAGATTAATTAACGTTCCGAGTTCATACTGTATACAGTAGTAGTGCTGTATGAGGCTCCCTAGGGAAAAGAAGTACAGTATTACAAAAATATAACGTTGCGTCTTCTTCCGAAAATAACATTATCACATTTCTATATGTATTATTTATTAATCAAAACTTTTACTAGGCTTGTCTTCTTTTCATACTGTTTTTATTTTATGCGCATGCGTGTATGTCTCATTTGAACATTGTAGAAATCCATAGGCGTGTTACAGTATCACATTTCTGCGCATTAAACATTATGATGACCTTTTGAAAATATGTATTTGAACTGATAATCCATCATACAGCGCTCTCCCCCTCGCCCCCACACACACACAAGGCAAAAGTATTTCTTCTTCTTATCTACACCTCTCCCACACCATTCATTTGGAATGTATGGCTTTCTGGCTTGAATCTTCCCAAGCATGGCATCACATTCCTGCACATGCGTGTATGACTTCCTATTCAATTAGAAGTTCAAGTTTTAAAAATATATATATATTTTTTTCGGTTCTCGACATGGGCTTGCATAACAATTTTGGATATTCTGAGAATCAATCACTACTGTTGCTTTTTAATTCTACACTAGTCATGTACGTTCTTTATGAGGTGGGTGGCATAGTACTGTGATTTTTATTTGGGGGTGTGGGGATCAAAACATTACGATGACCTGTTGAAAATATTTATTTGAACTACAGGTAGTCCATCATACAGCGCTCTCCTTCTCGAATTGAATATGTTATTCTGATTATCCCTTCTTGGCAACTACAGTAACTAGTGTAGACAGAGCCATTCATCAAGAACTTGTGAGGTTTTGAGGAGCTGTGTTATCTCCCCGTTTAATCCCGCGCGATATAGCAGATAACCTTCAACGTGAATCGAAATGTTTATCCACACCTTCCTGAATTTAATATGTTAATTTGATAAGACCTTCTTGGCAACTACAGTAGTGTAGCCCACCCCTAACCACTTCACACACAAACCCAAACACTTCTTGAAGAATCCCCCACACACATTCAAAGTGAATTTAAAGTTCAAAGAAAAAAAAAAGAGACATCTTTTTTTTAAGGACTGATTTAAAAAAAACATAATCTAAATCATGTTTTTGATAAGTTATCAATTTTTGTCATTCTTTCTTTTTATTTGGGGGTTGGGAGGAGTTTGGGGGTGTTTCAATGATTATCGTGAATTTAAAGAAATATTTATTTTATTTTATCAGGAATGAAAAATACACATAAATAAATAATACAAATAATCATGAATTACAGTAAAAACAGTAATACAAATTTTTAGTCTTTATCTTCTTCGTCATGGCCACATTGCATTCTGTATTGCATTCTGCATTGCATTCTGTAGTTCATTGAGAGAGGGTTTTTTTGTGTAAATCATGACTGTTGATACACTATACACAGGGGCTTATACAGAGAGGAACGGTAAGGATAATCTCGCCAGGTTTGTGGTAAAAATGTCCTCATTTTAAGAGCTAGTGGCGAGAACTTGGCGTGCCAAGTCAAATTCGCCAGACGGGTGGCGAAAAGCATGATTTCGCCATTTCAAAAACACGCACGATTCCAGTAGCTCCGATGCGCATATACGTGCCAATCGGAGCTACTATATGGCGCGTTCGGATGAAATTTTGCTCGCCAACAAAAGTTGGCTGTATTGTGGCCAGATAACGCGCGCCTCAGAATGGCGAGTTTCACGCCAAGTTAAACTCGCCTAATTAACAATTTAATGCACACCGCGCTATCGGAGTACCCTGCATAGGAAAAAATTAATTGCCAATCCTGTGGTGGATTTAAGCCTTTCCTGTAAGTACCCCTCTGCATAAGCCCCACAGTCCACTAAATTTACACATGATACTCCCCCTCCCCCCGTCCGTCCTTTTTTAGTACAGATCTCTCTGAAAAGGAAAGAAAAAATGAGTGCAGTTAAGTGCATATAATGGTATTGTGTACAGTATAATACTCCATATTGGACTATGCAGTTACTACTATCAAACTACTGTATACTGGAACTCTATACTACAGTACATTATAACTACTGTATAACTACTGGTCAGTACTTTGTACCAAGATTTGTAGGCCAGCTCTCTCTGAAAAAGGAAAAAAAAAAAAGGAAAGAAAAAATGAGAGGCGGCGCCTTTATCCTAATGCGGCCGAATCGGCGCAACATTGATAACCGCGGGCAGATGCGTGTTTTTTTTGTCCTGGGCGTATTGCGGTATTTTAGTGCTCGTAATATTAGCATTTTATTATCGCTGTCTGCAATACTGCACTACCGTCTAAAAACTCAGGGGGGCGTTCGCGAGCTGTTGGAAGTCTAATACTTTAGCAGTTCAACCTACGTCAGTACACAGTCTGCGTGTGCGTGCGCAGTAATTGTAAATTTGCATATTTATACATGCATTTGCAATGCTGTATGTCTCATTTGAAAATTGGTGAAACGCAAAGACGTGTGCTGTAACAGTATCACATTTCGGCATATACAGCGCTCTCCCCTCGCTCGCCCCCGCACACACACAGGATAATTTACTGCACTGCAGGGTATTTCAACTTCTTATCTTCTCTACAGTGCAGTACACCTCTCCCACGCCATTCCTTTGAATGTGTGTTTTTCTGGTTTCAATCACATTCCTGCTTGATAGCTGATGATTACTGTGCATGCGCCTGTAAATTCACCACTGCTTGCTTGCGAAGTTCAAGAGTGAGTGACCAAAAATATATATATTTTTTTCCTCCTCATTTTTTATTTTTATTTTCTCCACAAACCTGCCTAGACCAACTTGATATTACGATATTCTATCTGTGCTGTAGCTTTTGACTGCGACCCTGTGCGTTTGACTGCACATGGTTGATTTGTGTGCTTTTTATGTGCTGTATTTGGTGGTGTAGGGATCAAATTATTATGATGACCTGCCTTTTGAAATTATGTCATTTCTTTGAACTGCAGTACAGTTAATCCTTCATGCTGCTGTACCCTGTACCCCCCTCCCCCCCACACACACACACAAGGCTCGCTCAAGGATTTGAAACTCTTATCGACAGACACCTCTACAGAGTCATTCAGTTTCTGAAGCTTGCCATTCTGTTTTTAATCCGTCCCTAGCCGAGCATCACCTTTCTGCTGCGCCTGCGTGTAATCCTCTTTGGGACGGGAGCTAGTTGATGATTACTGCGTATGCGCCTGTAAATTCACCACTGCTTGCTTGCGAAGTTCAAGAGTGAGTGACCAAAAAAAAAAAATATTTTTTTCTCCTCATTTTTAATTTTTATTTTCTCCACAAACCTGCCTAGACCAACTTGATATTACGATATTCTATCTGTGTTGTAGCTTTTGACTGCGACCCTGTGCGTTTGACTGCACATGGTTGATTTGTGTGCCTTTAATTTACTGTATTTGGGGGTGTAGGGATCAAATTATTATGATGACCTGCCTTTTGAAATTATGTCATTTCTTTGAACTGCAGTACAGCTAATCCTTCATGCTGCTGTACCCTGTACCCCCCTCCCCCACGCACACACACAAGGCTCGCTCAAGGATTTGAAACTCTTATCGACAGACATCTCTACAGAGTCATACAGTTTCTGAAGCTTGCCATTTTGTTTTTAATCTCCGTCCCTAGCCGAGCATCACCTCAATGCTGCGCATGCGTGTAATCCTCTTTGGGATGGGAGCTGATTGATGATTACTGCGCATGACTCACCCACCCCCCCCAACCCTTTGAGGCTTTGTTTACGGTAACGCTTTTGAAAATCCCTTCTCGAATTTGATATGTAAATCTGATTTGCACAGCACTGTGAGAATTGAGAGTTAAAAGAACATTATCTGATTCATGTTGTTGATGCAGTAAATTACCACTTTTTGTCATCCTTTCTTTTTCTTTGTGTAGGTGGGGGGGGGGTTTGTTGTCAATGATTATGATTATCATAAATGTAAATAAATATTTATTTTATTTTATCAGGAACAAAAAAAACAAATATAAAACAAATGTAAACAATATATAACAAATATAAAAATAATCATGAATAATACAAAATGCAGTCTTTATTAAGTTCTTCTGTCAGATGGAAATTGAGGGCCGGTGGATAATCATGAATAATGCACATTGATAATAATATTAATTAATAATATATAATAATATATATATTAATATCATTTTTCCCGTCTTTATCTTCTTCCTCATTCTGTGTACAGCACAGTAGTTCATTGAGAGAGGAGAGGTTATGTGTACATCATGACTGCAGTTTAGAAACTGTACAAACAGTTCACAGACTTTACACGATACCCCCTCTCTCCCAGTCCATCCTTTTTTTCTGAAAAGACAAGAAAACTAAAAATTAGTGCAGTTATGTGCATACTGTATTATGTCATTGTGTGCTGTGTAGTACTGTAAAACTAGTCTATACTGGAACTACTGTATACTGTGACTACTGTTAAATAGTTTGGAACCAGGTGGCTGGTGCTACTCTCTCTGGAAAGAGAGAAATTGAGCAGTTAGGTGCATACTGTATTATGGCATTGTGTACTGTATACTGTAGCTACTCCATATTGGACTACAGTACGCAGTTAGTACTGTCAAACTAGTCTATACTGGAACTACTGTATATGCTGACTACTGTTAAATACTTTGTAACCAGATGGCTGATGCTGGTCTCTCTGGAAAGAAAAAAATTGAGCAGTTACTGTAGGTGCATACTGTATTATGGCATTGTGTACTGTATAGCTACTCCATATTGGACTACAGTATGCAGTTAGTACTGTCAAACTAGTCTACTGGAACTACTGTATACTCTGACTACTAGGAAAGAAAAAATATGTGCCATACTTACCTGTATCATACTGTACTTACAATACTATAGTACAGTACTATACCATACTACATTCCTGATGCTTGCCCATTACGCGCAATCACAATGGGCAACACAGTCGCAATATGGTCAATATATTTATTGCATCGTTCCACGGTGAGTACATCGTTCCAAAAACTCAGTATGCCTTTCGCCAACTCATCCTTTTTGGAGGGTTTCACGACTTTCCGGATATGGTCCTTCAGCTGATGCCAGACCATTTCGATAGGATTGAAGTCTGGCGATCTGTCATTGGAGGGAGAAAAAAAGGACAATTAGTTTAAGAGATACAGTACACAGTAAAAACAGAGGGTAAAAATGAGACACGGTTACCGCACTTACTCCGCTGGCGTCTTCACCCAGTTGATACCACGCTCAAGGATATGTGCTGTTGACGCGGTGTGCTTCGGATCGTTGTCCTGGTAGAACCGGTGACCATCCGGGAACTCACGTGTGATGTATTCCACAATCTCAGGCACAATTTTCTCTTGGAAGAAAGCTTTATTCATGATTCCTATAACAAGAAAAGAAAAGTGCTCAAAAAACTGCACACTAGTACAGTACAGTGCATAAGGCAAAAGTGTGTGACATACATTTTACTGTACTTTCAAAGATGACGATGCATCCTGGTCCACGCCTAGAGATGGCACCCCACACATGCATCTTCACTGGGTATTTTGGACGTGGCTTCATACACTGGTGACACACTTTATTCGAGCTCGGCTAGTCCCACGAATTCGGGTATACCCGGGTGTATTGAGGTTTGTGACTGTTTTCTGCCCGAGTGCATTGAGGTATTTTCCAGGCAGGGATTGAAGCATTTTATTCCCGCTGGCTGCACCTGCACAGTATATATATATACTGCATTACAATTCATGAATTTATGCCATCTGGTAGACACGTGAAGCATTGCAGCCTATTAAATCCTAATCATTATCATTTAACAGATCAGCCGCCCGTAGCAAGGCATGAACCCAGGCTGGGAAGGCAAAAGCAACGGGGCTTGTCAGAGGTGAGGAGCGGCGCATTCCAGGTATCTGCCAGGTACATACTGGGTATTTGCTCGAATAAAGTGTGTCGGTGCAGTAGATATGCGACCTTTTTTGTGGAATGCAAAGGTGGCAAATCTCTCCAGTGAAACAGTAGACTCGTCAGTGAAGATGCAATCCTGGAAAGTTTCTCCACTGTCGATCCATGCCTGGGCCTGGACCACTCTCTTGATTTTGTTAACGTCCCTTATCATAGGGTACGCTCTGTAATGACAAGGTATAAATAATTTTATAGGTACAGTACAGTTTCTTAAACAACACTTTTACCTCCTGTGCTGTCCAGTACTAACCTCAAACGTCCATATTTCCATCCAATTCTGCGTCTCATCTTCTTTATGCTGGTCTCGGATACAGTGCGATTGTGATTTTGCTGCAGAGTGTATTTGACCCTTAATGCACTCTTCTCATCATTCTCTTCACTTATTTTGTCGACCAGAAGAGTTGTCTCCCTACAATGTACAGAAAAACAACAATCCGGTAAGTTACAGTGCAGTAGGCCACAAGCACAGCACATCATTTGCAGTAAAAATAGTACACAATGAGATAGATCTACACAATATAATGTTCTATTAATATGCAGCAATATAAACATCATATATACTGTAGTTATATAAATATACCGAAGTAACTATAAAATTAGATAGAGCTACACAATATATAGTTCTATTAATATGCAGCAATATAAACAATATATACAGTATACTGTAGTTATATAAATATACCGAAATAACTATAAAATTAGATAGATCTAATATTAACAATATTATAGCAATATACTGTCGCGGCCGAGTTTATTCTAACATTTACCCGGTCTCGGCCGCGACAGATACCGGGAGCGCCGAGGTGTCCCGTGCTCGCGGCGGAGCCTCGGAGAATCGGTCCTCCGATTGAGGCACCCCCCTCCCCTCTCCGGGTCCACCGGGTCCCCCGGAGCCCCCCACCACCATCCCCTCATCTCGGGACACCAGGGCTCCCTTCGGGGAGCCCTGGGCATGCACGCCATGTGCGCACGCTCCCGATGAAGCATCACCGTGCATCGGTGACGCGCGGCACGCCGAGGGAATTCATTAATAAAGCCGGGAAACCTTGCGGCTTGCGGCTCTAGCCATATTAGAATAAACAATGTCGCCACTGTAGCAATATAAATAATAATAGATATACTGTATTATATAGTTATATAAATATACTTACGCGTTAGTTACCATTGGTGTCCTCGTGCGTTGTCTGGTTTTTCCGTGTGCATGATAACACACGGTGGTTGATGGCACAACGAGGCCAGAAGCAGCTAACCAGCGTTGGATATATGCAATTCGGTGTCCGCACGTGTACATCTCCTTAATTCATCTTGCTGAGATACTTTGAAATCTTTTTAACAGGCATTGCTGCGAGTAGAAAGATATACAAACACAAGAATTTATATTCGATGTGTATTCAATGTGCAGTGAATCCACAAAATGGATGGAATATTTATACATTAATGACTCACATTAGAGTAGGCCCACTTTCAACACCTGTACCTCGTTGCCATGCATAAAAGGTTACACACTTTGCATAGCCCACCACTCGATGATCTTTATCTGAACTTGCCCTGGTCCAGATACTGCATTGTGCCATCTGCTTCCATGAATCAACCCCGATTCTACGGACGCAGGAAGCCACTCGCTGCTGCCGTGCCTGTCACACAGAAAAAGCGAAACGCAGGAGCCGTTTCCAAGCCAAGGCCAAAGCGACAGGCTAAGGCTAATTAAGAAAAACTTCTGCTGACCCCAAAGGCTAAGGGTTTTAATACACGTACGCCTTTTTATGTCAAGAAGAAATACGGTGATGTACACTCAAGGCAAAACAAATAGCAGCCAACCCATCGCACCCGCAGACCACTTCCTCCAATACACTTCGACGACTCTGCCGTCGCTCTCCCAGAAATCTACAGCCCATCTTCTCCACTACTCGTCCACGACGCTGCCGCCGCTCTCCCATAAACCCACAGTCCATCTTCTCCACTGCTCTTCGACGATGCTGCTGCTGGTGCCGCTGAAATCCATGGGTCAGTTTCTCCATTACGCTTAGACGACTCTGCCGCTTCTCACCCGGAAATCCACAGGTCACTTTCTCCATCCCTCTTCGACGACGCTGTCGCTTCTCCTCTCCCGGAAATCCACAGGTCACCTCCTTCATCCTACTTTGGCGACACTGCCGCTTCTCTCCATGGAACCCCCATCTCATCCTCCATTGCACCCATCCACCCAGATGTCCACAGTATGCCATGCACAAGAACCAGCTCTTTAGACCACATGCTGAATGGGTTAAGTGTGGATATCCCCGGGAACTCTACTGTGCTGGTAAAGATAGATCTGCTTCTGGAGACAATGCTAAATATGGATCAACAGATGCAGAAGATGGATCAACGGATAGAGAAGATGGATCAACGGATGGAAAAGATGGATCGACGTATGGAGAAGATAGAGACTGACATAGCGGGGATACATAATTTGCTCGATGTTCATGCCCCTGTATCCCCGACGCCGGAGCAGGAGGGTGGCATGGATCTGATGAATGGGACCACCTTCCAACACCAAGCGCACCCCCTCCACCAGAAGATTTTGTGTACATGTATGCCGTTGAGGAGGAGGATAACATGACAACCCCGTCAAGACCACACCAGGAGACAACACGGTGACCAAGACAGGAGGAAAGCTTCCTCCCAGACAACCTACCCTCGCCCGCCGCCACAAGCACACCCGCTCACAGAAGAACACCCGCTCCCAGAACCCAACCTACATACGCTTACATCGATACGGTGCCTGACATCATCCTGCGCGAGCTGCCACCGGCACTCAGGGAGAAGTATAGGGTGATGAGTGCTGGTTTACCCCACAAGTATGTCATGTTAATTTTTAAGCACCACGTGTCCTACTTGGTGTACTGCGAGTGGGCCTACAAAGTGAACTATGAAGGAAATCGTGAAAAAAGGGCGCTTCCTGATAATTTAAGAAGGACTATTGTGGAGGAATTGCGGCGCTATTTTTCAATGACAGATCCTTTAATAAAAAGCGTTCGAGACTCCATTAATGGCATTTTGCGCCATACAAGGCATCGGCCCTGGAAAGACAATCTGGTGGGGATCGAATTTGCATGACTGTTCCACTGTTGTTTACTTTTTGTAAAGTTTTTGTAAATTAATAAAGGAGATGTTGCGTGTTTTAACATGTATTAATAAAGAAATGTTTTTACTTACTATACACACAGGACCTGCACAATTCCAGTCCCCGAGGGCCGCAAACAGGCCCGGTTTTCAAGGTTATCCTGAAAACAGGGCCTGTTTACGGCCCTCGAGGACTGGAGTTGTGCAGGCCTGACTGACTGTTCTGTACACCATCCTACTGTAAATGTTTTGACTTTATGTACTTTAATAAAGGAGATGTTGCGTTTTGTATATTTTATGAATAAAGATTTTTTTTTAATAACACCATACTGTTGTCCTGTACTGTACATGTTTTGACTTTCTGTACTTTAATAAAGGAGATGTTGCGTGTTTTAACTTGTATTAAAAAAGAAATGTTTTTACTTACTGTACACTGTCACAGTAACTTATGACAAGGTTATAATATACACACCAAAAATATCTCTGGGTTGAATTGAACACGACTTAGATATGATAAATGATAGTTTATTCCTTAAAGAAGGTGAACACACAAGATATACAAATAACAGGCAAAATGTAGACACTTACTTAGGGTTGGAATGGGGATGATGAAGTAATCAGGAACCAGGATTAGCAATTCATAAGCAATCACAAAGATACACAAAGAACACGAGGAACACTGAGGATAGGCTGGACACTGGTTTATATGCAATCTCCAGTCTATACCTTATTATTGAGTGCAAGTTATTGGAGAACAATTACCTGCACCCAAACTCTCCTTGCCACCTCACCACTGGGTGGGTAATATTCTAAACAGGGGGCTTACTTCCTCAGCCCCCCTCCCACAAGCCTGGCGTCTTCCAGTCTACCTGGGCCAGGATACCCTTTGTTCCAGATGTGAATTACCACACTTCATCTCAATGACCCATGTCCTGCATTCAGTTGTGCTTGAATACACAAGCAGGGTGGGGGAGTCTTTGATCAGGAGTTTTATGATCGACCATTTGCTGCCATCCTGACCAATTAACATAGCAGATGGGCTCTGAGTTCTCATACCAGACCCAAAATACAATTCATAGTTTAATATCTTCACATATCAAAATAATCGGTTTTGTTGGGCCCAGTGGGCTGATACTTGCCAATCCCTCATGCCGGAGGGGGATCTACATAGTGGCCAAGTTTCAGCTCCCTGCGACCCCCAGAACCGGAGATATACCAATGCAGGTTAAAACACTTTTTAAATACAGGATTCTTCCCTTTAAAAATGAATCTGTGCTTTTCACTCTTTCCCCATTGAAATCAACGGGCTCCGCCACCATAGGCGTTCAATGGAGCAACTCCGCTGTTGAAGTCAATGGGTTCCGCCGCCATAGACATTCAATGGGGCAACTCCGCCATTGACGTCTATGGGACTTCTCCGCCATAGCCTTTCAATGGGGAAACGCCGCCATTGACGGCTATGGGGAAACTCATCAATCTTTCCCTTTGCCCACACTCCATCTGGTTGTTTGGAGAGGGCTGGGAATGGCCATGCATTCATGCCAGAACCTTGGCTACATGTGACCCAAATCCCAGCCCTCTGGTCCTCCCAGAACCGGAGATATGGACTTACACTTTTTACTGTTTCGGACTTAGCCATTTTCACGCCATGCGGTTTTCTCCGATTGGAATCAATGGCCGGCGCCGCCATAGGAAATGCATGGGCGAGCGCCGCCATTAGATTCAATGGGACCTCCGCTCCACCATTGAAGTCAATGGCGCGACCCTCTTGTTGAGCTCGACCCTTTACGGGGGTCCTGGATTCTCAGACCCGGTGGTGGTCTAGTGTGGGGAGGCCTAGGATCTAGGGGCAAAAATAATTTTATTTGTAGGTGCCCTAGAACCTAAGGTTTCCACGCCAATTGTCGGTGAACTTGAACTCAGTGATAAAGCTCTCTTCAAAGCCAAGGTACTGTATCCGCTTTTGCGGTCTGCGGTTTGGATGGCTGCCAACCTGTTCCTGGAGGTCGGCGTTGAGGAATCCCCATTGAAGTCAATGGCCCCATTGACTTACAATGGGAAACCGCTGCTCCTCCTCTCAGACGCCACCTACTAGTCTTCACTGGAAACAGGTCCAAAACCGCCAGATCTGCCATTGGAATGCATGGAGCTGCAATGGTGACCTATGGAAAGCTGCAAAATGGAGCCTGGAAAGGCGGGAAAAGGGAACAAAGGGCTATAATCACTGAATTAACATTAACCCCTTTCCTTCCCGTATCAACCCCAGTGTATGTGTTTGTGCAAACACTGGGATGAGAACAATACATTTTTACAGGGGAATATACATTTGGATTCTGAAGCAGGGTAAAAACACATTACTGGACCGCAGTTCAGTTAACCCCTTGCTTCCCAAGTGAGAGCAGGCGGTGGCCAAATGGGCTGTAACCCCTTTAATACTGGGCCAAACCCCCTCTCCCATGACATACACACAGACTGACTGTAAATGTTTTGACTTTCTGTACATAAATGTTTCCACTAGCAGTAAACCATACACCTGTTGATGTTTTGAATTGCTGTACACTTAAAATGTTTTTACATTGTACAGTATTTGTAAATAAATGTTTTTGTTCTTACTCCACCAATAAAAGAAAATGTTGATTTGTTTAAAATTGTTCCATTGTCTCCTTTTATACTGTAACAAAATACAGTGTTTCTAGAATGTACAGTACTGTCCAGGCATACTGTACTGTATAATGTAGGCATGCTCAGTACTGTACATCACAAGAGTATTAAAACAATACATGCTGTACGGGTATAGAATACACATATGTACTGGAATACATGTAGAATAAATGCATACTTTTTATTTTTCGGGTTTATTATACAGTATATATAAAAAAGTATTGTATACTGTCTGAAAACATCAGCATACTGTTTCAGGTATTCTATCCTGATCAATAACAATGGCCACTAAATTGTAGACTCCGGAACGTGTTTTTTTTAATCCGATTCAGCATTGTTACACAAAGCGATATTATCCATCGAAATCCCTCCATTTGCCGTTTTCCGCATGAGATGACAAAGTTTTATTTTCTGAGAAAAAACTAAAGTAAAAGTTCTACTGTAATGGTCAGTCCCCTGTTCATATGCGCATGCGCCTACCGTTGATGTGATGACACGCATATGCGTTTCAAGAAGGTTCCAATGCGCATGCGCCTAGCTTTTCACCAATTGTGCAGTATCTACTGTAGAAGCCGCTCAGCGAATGATATTGCTTACAGGAGAATCGCTTGACTTTTGAATCGCACTGATATTGATATTTTCAAAATAAAAAAACAGAATAAAATACGGCAACATTACTCACCATAGAAATTCCCAATCACCTGGCGCCGGGCCACTGCCAGTCCCGTATTCTTGATCATACACGTCGTTGACAGGTGACAGCGGGACTACTACACCTGTAGTCAGCTGATGAGGCTGGAAATCGCTTAGGTACATGCAAGCTTGCTCGAAACTGTACGCGAAATCCGGTTCAGGCAACAGGTATCTGTGCGGGGACAGACAGCAATGGTTGTCACTGACGGTCGGACCGTTATTGGAAGCCGTTGCTGGTGCTGGCGCATTGCTTGCCAGCGACTGACGTTTCTTAGTTGGTTTTAACACAACCTTTCGCCTTTTGCCGTCTGCAAGATCATAGATACGGGGAAAACCGGTGATACACACCAATAAAATAAAATCGGGATCAATACGAAAAAAACATGGATCGCTACATAACTTTTTCCTTATTGCACGCTTCCACACATGAGGATCTGGTGAAAATTTGTAAAAGTCATAGGGGGCTATGCACTAAGCTCCGATAAGTCACTTTTACGCAAAGTGCTCTTCGATCGTGATTTTTGGCTCAACCCGATGCACTAAGCCACGCAAACAGGCACTTTGCGGTCTAAAAATGACTTTTTTCAGGGATTTTTTCTAAGTCCAAGATTGCTCGATCGCAACCCTGTTTGTGTGAAATTCTGCCCTTAAGCGGGATGCACTAAGTAACGCAACCTTAGCAAACGCGAAAGTTGCGTTGATCAGAACACGTCAGGTCAGAGTAGACGCAAAGAAATCTGGACTTAGAAAAAATTCTGGCTTTTTATTTTTGCATGCGCAAAACCCATACAGCAGGCCGGCGGGTGTCCCCGGCTGACCCTGTGGGGGTCCCGACGGAGCCCGGGGGTCGCACGGGTGTCCTCAGCTGACCCCACGGGGGTCCGGGGGTCCCCGGCTCACCAAGCGGGGGTCTCCGCGGGATTGCGGGGGTCCCTGCTGGAGTCCGCGGGTCCCCATGGCCATCCCGGGGTCCCCACGGGCCTGCAGTACCAATGTTGCACCTCCAAAAATAAGAAACAACAATTATAACTAAATACACCCCCCTAACACATACTATACAGTAATGGCTAAAATTACTATTATCCACATATGGATAATAATGCATTTGGCCATTTTAAATACATATAACATTCAATAAATACAGTCAAAACATATTACACTTACCTTTTACAGGCACCCACGATGAAGGCCGTCTTCATCCTCATCTTCATTCTGCCCATGCCCCTACGGTGCTGCAAAACATGCTCAACAATTACAATAGTGAATGTAATGTCCCCTAACCCCTTAATCACCATAGCGGTTATTAACCGCTACAGTCATTAAGGGGTTAACCCACCCTCACCCTCACCCAGGCCTTCATACCCTCCCACACTACCCCCCACCCCATAAGGCCTAACCACCCTCACCCACTACCCACAAGGAGGCCTACCCACATACCCTTGGGGCCAATACCCCCTCCACCCACCCCGAGTACCCACAATAAAAACAATACACTGCCCCACAATAAACATCATTCTATTTATTAAATACATAACCCACCCCCTGTGCCCCCCCCCCATAAATACATGATTTATTCTTTTACATACAGGGTTCATTCCAAACCATTGCCAAAACAATTCTATTTTAAAGTAACCACCATCATCCTAATCTTACTACAAAAAACAGGGGTTGCATGAGGGATGGGGTACCCGTAAATTGGAACCTAACTTTAAGGGAGTCCCAAAGATTACATGCGAAAGATAGCACCGGGTTTGTGTAAACCGCAGATGGTCTGGATTTTCTATTAAGCCAGAGGAGAGTCTTAATTTCGAATGGGGAGCAAATCAATTCTTCTAGTTCGACCCATCTTTTTTCGGTTGGGTTTGAATGCCAACTAGCTAGTTGCCCTAGTTGTGCCGCTCTGTAGTACTTTTGTAAGTTTGGAAGGGCTAAGCCTCCTTCTAACGTAGATTTATAAAGGATATCTTTGCGGACTCTAGGGCGTCTATTTTGCCATACAAATTTCAGAATTTTATTTTGAATGTTATTTAGGTCCTTCTGACAAATCTTTACTGGGAGAGTTTGGAAGAGATACAGTATTCTACTGTCGCGGCCGAGTTTATTCAAGCATTTGCCCGGTCTCGGCCGCGACAGTAACCTGGCGCGCGCCGGGATGTCCCGGGCGCGCGCCGAAGCCTCGGAGGAGAGGCCCGCCGATCGGGGCTTCCTCCTCTCCTCTCCGGGTCCGCCGGGTCCCCCGGAACCCCCTGCCGCCGTCCCCCACATCGCGGGACACCAGGGCTCCCTCGGGGAGCCCTGGACGCGCGTGCAGGGGGGCGCAGGCACCCGATGACGCGTGACCGCGAATCGGTGACGCGCGGCATGCCGAGGGGATGCCACTAGCAAGCCTGGAAATCTCCCGGCTTGCGGAACTGGCCGCACTCTAATAAAGTGTGCCGCCAGTGTAGGTAAGATGTTCATTTTAATTGTGGCGATCCTTCCGAACCAAGAGATAATGTATGGATTCCAGGTGGACAAGTCCTTGGTAACTTGGTCGAATTAAGGTTTAAAGTTTATTTTGTATAGGGATGAGTAATCTTTTGTTATTTGAACCCCTAAATATTTAATGTGGGTCTGATCCACATGAAGTCAAAATTAAGTTGAAGTAATTTTACCATATCCTTGGGAAGGTTTAAGCCAAGAGCCATAGATTTAGCGTGGTTAATTTTGTATCCTGAAATTGAGCCGAACTCAGATAGAGCTTGGAAGAGATTGGGGAGTGAGATAAGGGGATTCGAGAGCGTCAGTAATATGTCATCCGCGTAGAGAGCTATCTTAAATTCCTTCTGTCTAACATTAATACCCGTGATATTGGGGTTCATTCTTATCTGGCAGGCTAATGGTTCTATTGTCAAAGCAAACAACAAGGGGGACAGTGGGCACCCCTGTCTGGTTCCGTTCGATATTGGGAAAGGGTCAGACAAGGAGTTATTAGTTTTTACTATGGCTGTCGGAGCCGAGTATAGCGTGTTTATGCTGTTTAAGATTTTGGGAGTAAATCCCATTTGTGAGAGTGTTGCGTTCATAAACTGCCAATCTAGCCGATCAAAAGCTTTTTCAGCATCTAGTGAAAGTAGTAATGATGGACGTGTGGTTTGTTTTGCTACATGTATTAAGTTTACCGTCCTCCTTGTGTTGTCAAGGGCTTGCCTGCCCAGAATAAAGCCAATCTGGTCCGGATGGATTAATCGTGGAAGAATATTGTTTAATCTAGTGGCCAAGATTTTTGCGTATAATTTTAGATCTGTGTTTAACAAAGAGATAGGTCTGTAGCTAGAGCACATCATGGGATCTTTTCCATCTTTTGGGATTACAACTATGGTTGCTCGTAGCATATCTCTGGGTGGGGGGAGGCCTAAAAGAATCTCATTAAATACTTTGGTTAAGTGTGGGAAGAGTATTGTGGAGAATTTTTTGTAGTAAAGGTTTGAAAATCCACCCGGACCAGGGACCAGAGTCATTCTTCAAAGATTTGATAGCCTCTAGGATTTCAGGGGATTCTATATTTTTTTCAAGATTTATTACATCTTCTGGTTCCAGCGTCGGGAGCCGGCACTAGAGTTAGAAAGTTTAAATTTTTTTTCGCTTTTTTCTTTTTAGCCGATTCTCATACTGGGCCAGGCAGATTGTAAAGAGATGACAGAGAAGCCCAATGCTACATCCAACATGATAGAAATACACAGTAAAATACTTATATATTCTCTTGAAATAGGGTCATTTAGTTTAACCCTTTGGCCAAAGCGTTGTAAGCTTGCGAGCCACATCAAGGCAGACACCTGTTCGCAAGTCCTAACACTACCAGATAAAATACTAATATACCTCTATTAGGATTAAAATTCTCATTTACCTCTATTAGGAGGGAGAAAAACCACAGTGGGTCTATATCCAGCAGAATGAGGAACTTGCAAACTAGGGATCTGTAGATTGTAAAGAAATGCATAATAGTCCTTAAAGGCGTCACTTATAACTTTGGGGCTGTGAGATATCTTTCCATTTTTAGTATAGATATTATGGATCTTAGCTTTGACCTGCTTTTGTTTCAGTTTACGTGCCAGCATCTTATCTGCTTTATTACTTTTTTCGTAGTATTTCTGTTGGGTCCATCGTATAGCTCTCTCTGCATTTGTCACTAACAAAAGATTTAATTGCCCTCTAACTGAGATTATTTGTCTTTTAGTTTTTTCGGGAGGGGTTTGCTTTATGGATACTTTCTAGTTCTGATAACTTTTGTGTTAATGTCACAATGTGTTCCGCTTTTTCCTTCCTTTTCCGAGAGCGATCAGCTTACCTCTAAGCACAGATTTATGGGCCTCCCATAGGGTATAAGGGGAAACGTCCGGGGTGTTATTTATATCAAAATATTGGATCAGTTCCTCTTCCAATTGTTGGAGATTTTGTGAGTTCGACAGTAATGATTCATTTAAAGACCACAACCTTGTTTTGTTTTTGGTTGTGAGGCCACCCAGTTTAGTTATGATTGTAGAGTGGTCTGACCAAGCAGAGGGGGCAATTGTTGCTGAGGAAATGTTATCGTTAACTTGTTGGTCAATTAAAATATAGTCTATACATGAATAACTGTTATGGGGATGAGAGAAGAAGGAAAAATCTTTTTCCTTATTGTTCATTAGTCACCAGGAGTCTACTACCATCAGATCCTTGGCCATGGATACGAGACCACTAGTTGAGGGAACTATTTTTTGTGGTAATTGAAGACTGGGAAATTTATCTAAATTTGGGTCCATGATTGCGTTGAAATCCCCTGCAAGAATTAGAAAACCTATCTGGACAGAGTTTATAAAATTTGTGAGCTCCCGGAAAACGGATTCTTGATTTTCGTTAGGGGCATATATGTTAGCTATTGTTAGATGGGTAGAGTCTAGTAATCCTGTAACAATTAAAATTCTCCCAGCAGGATCTTTTTTAATTTGATCAACTTTGAAATTTAGATTTTTGTGGAAAAGTGTAGCCACCCCATTTTTTTTTGTATGGGATGATGAGTGATAGATTAGAGGGTAGTCACTACTGTACAGCAGTGACTGATCCTCCTTTTTCAGATGCGTTTCTTGTAACAAAATGATATCTCCTGCTAGTCTTTTGGCCTCTGAAAGGGCTATTCGTCTCTTACGGGCGGTATTGAGGCCCTTGGTGTTTTGGGAAATTATATTAATCGGCATAGTGATGCATGAAAGGTCTATGATACAGATGAACAGAGTGATGACCTATATATAGCAGAAGAAACAGAATCTTAACTATTGTAAACAGTCTGAATCGTGAACATACACCTGTAGAGATACACATATTAACTTTCTGCAGTAACAAATGCTTGTAGAACTGGGTGTGGGGGGAGGGTGGACAAGGTAGGGTGGGGTAAAAAGAGGACCCCGGTTTCCAAACTATGTTTGGGGGGACCAACCATCTCAGGTCCCGTGATGCGAGTGTATCGCAGTCGCGGGATGCGCAAAACTGTGGGGGACGGGCTGCAGCCCAATGGCTTAATGCCACAGTGCTCCTTTGTTTAGGAGCCAAATCTTCAAAAATCAAAAGCAAAAGCAACACCCCGGTAAGTACGAGGTGGATTGTATGTGTAGTCTTACACATCAGTATACAGAAGAACGAGGGGAAATGAAACATTGTAACTACTGCACCGACACACTTTATTCGAGCAAATACCCGGTATGTACCTGGCAGATACCTGGAATGCGCCGCTCCTCACCTCTGACAAGCCCCGTTGCGTTTGCCTTCCCAGCCTGGGTTCATGCCTGGCTGACGGGCGGCTGATCTGTTAAATGATAATGATTAGGATTTAATAGGCTGCAATGCTTCGCGTGTCTACCAGATGGCATAAATTCATGAATTGTAATGCAGTATATATATATATACTGTGCATTATTGCAGCCAGCGGGAATAAAATGCTTCAATCCCTGCTTGGAAAATACCTCAATGCACTTGGGCAGAAAACAGTCACAAACCTCAATACACCCGGGTATACCCGAATTCGTGGGACTAGCCAAGCTCGAATAAAGTGTGTCGCCAGTGTATTTACATCACCTTATCTTTTCTTAAATTTCTCACATTGAGTAGATCAGACTGGCATCCAGTGCTCGGCCATCTCAAAATCTATATTTAGTCTATAGGGGAAGAGTGACACAAACGGAACAGTGCAAAAAATAAATAACAGATATCCTGCAACCAGGACATACTTTTACCTAGGAAACGGTTTCGAATTAGGCCCAGGGTGTCCAAACCTGGGCCCCAAGAGCCACCAGGCGGCCCATCCAGCGACCCAGTCAAAGACAGAGCCACCGTCCGAGCCACCCGCACCAAAACAGGGACACCCACCGAAGCCGGTCCGCCGACGGCCCCCCGAGGACCGAGCCCGAAAACCCCAACCCGGGCCAACATGTGTCAACTGCACGAACATTCAACTTAGATCAGGCTGTCTATCAGTTTCTAGGTGCTTTGGGACTTTCAGACCATTTAGAAACACAGTCAATTTTGAAAAAAAAAAAACCTTTCCAAAGCAACCATTGTGGTAACCATTGTGGTAGCCTGTTTTTTAAAACTAAAACCTTTCACAGTATGGGAAGTTATCTTTGGGAGATTCTTGATAACCAGATTGCCTTGGTCTTTGAGAGTGGTTCAAGTTAGTGAATTGACGCCAGGTATCTGCACTCCTGTTCAAGAAAAAGAGCATATCTGGAGTAAGCGACAAGTTCAGCTATGCCTTATGTTCCGAGCAACATTCCGTCAGTCTGTAAAATTAACTGGAAACTCAACGATTGATCAGCTCCAAATTTCAAGCGGGTGTGTTCTTTTCTCTTCGTGAAGTTGGGGTCTTTACCCATGT
The DNA here is from genome assembly GCF_040206685.1 of Ascaphus truei. Lineage (NCBI taxonomy): Eukaryota > Metazoa > Chordata > Amphibia > Anura > Ascaphidae > Ascaphus > Ascaphus truei. The sequence continues at coordinate 391,730,663 of NC_134483.1, read as the reverse complement.
TGTGCGGGGGCTGAATCCGCTCGGAGGCCTCCATTTCCTCTGGTTCAAGGAGACCCATTGCTCTCAATTTCTCTTCGCCTTCTTCTGGAGAGAGAAATATATATGTTTTTTCTTGGTAGATAAATATTATCTTGCACGGAAAACCCCAACGGTAGCGTATTTTGTTATTTTGCAGTTTGTTCGTGACCTGAGCGAACATTTTACGTTTGTTCAGCGTGGTTTGAGCCAGATCTGGGAAAATGAGAAGCTGAACGTTGTCTTGTTCTATCCTTAGAGCAGATCTAGCGGCTCTCAGTATCTCCTCTTTACTACGAAAATAGTGTAGACGTGTAATCACAAATCGCGTTTTTTTGGGTCCATGCCCTTGGGTCTAGGCAGTCTATGTGCTCTGTCCATCTGGAGTTTGTCTTCCGTCATTTCTGGTAACAGAGACCCAAAGAGCTGGATTAGATATGCATCCAATTGAGCATTGTCCACTTCCTCCGGGACCCCTCTGATCCGCAGATTATTGCGTCTTGATCGGTTTTCCGTATCTTCCAATTTTTCGAAAATTGTTTTAACTTGTGTTTTTAATTTGTGGATGTCTTGGGCGTGGGTCTCCTGGGCAGAGGAGGTGGTGTCCACTTTCTCCTCCAAGTCCACGATACGGTCTCCTATAGACGCTATTTCCTCTCTTACACTCTGACGGAAACTCTGCATCTCGGAGCGGAAGGAGATTTTAATGTCTTGGACAAACCGCAACATTTCTTTGCGAGTAAGCGGAGTATCTATCTTTTCGTCGGAGTCAGGTTCTGGTTCACCGTCTTCGTCAGCGATAGACGCTTCCTGATCTTTAGTTCCTGTCTTTGGTTTTTAAAAGAAGAGTGCGGCCTCCCGCGGGTTTTTTTTTTGTGTTTTGGTGGGTGGCATATTTGTTGTTTATAGGTCGTTTTTATATATACTGTAAAATTGTAGCTAATTTTGTTTGGGTGATGTAAGTTCTGTATTTCCTTTTTTACATTGACATGAGCCCCCTCATTCCTAAGGCACCATGCTCATTCACATTTTTTTTCTTTTAGGATTTTTTTTCTTTTTTTCCCATAAGGGTTACACAGGGCCCAATATTCTCCTTGTGTTATGTAGGTGGGTAGGTGGGTAGGTATTGGGGCTGAGTTGGAGTGGGGAGAGAGTGTGCTAGTAGAAACAATGCAAAGCTCTTTTTCAATTGTCAGACACTGAATTTATTTGTGTGTGTTTGTGCCTTTAACTCTGGCCAGCGGCTGCCATCTTGGATCCAGCTGGGACACAGCTGCGCTTCAAGCTGGAACGCATGGATGCCTCTCCCTCTCCACCTCCCCGAAACTTCTCCATCTCTGCTCTCCGCTCCGCTCCCACCACTGCTCTGGGCCCTCTCCTGTGCCTTCTCAGCACCACGCCTTTCTCCCTGTTATCAGTCCCTGTTCCCTAGACTAAGTCCCTGCTCCTTAGTCTCAGTTCCTGCTCCCCAGTCCTGCTCTGCCTTCCTATTGCTGAACCATTGCTTGTGACCCTGACAATGCTACTTGCTGCCTGCCACCGAACCCTGCCTGTGACCCCGACCACACTACCTGCCGCCTGCCTCCAAACAGCCTGTGACCCCACTAATCCTTGCCTCCCCTGCTGTTCTGGCCACTGAGGTCCTATCTGCTCTGGGAGTCCCCCATGACAGAAAGTCATATTCATATAATGTCTTGTGATCTGACTGGACTTATCTCCCCCCAACTCCCCATTTTTATTTCCCTACCTCCTCCCCCCCTCCCCCCCACCCCGCTCCCCTTTTTCTTTTCTATATCCCGCTGATAAAAGCAATAAAAATTGAGTTTAAAAAAAAACCACTAGTCAAGAAATACATTGATTGTCACGATGGTTACCTATGCCCTCAACCAGGATGCTTAGATAGCCACATTGGCATTCAATGGGCACCCTAACATTAAATGTTCTCACAACCCAGGGGGAGCATGTAGGAAAAAACAACAAAAAACACAAAACTAAGTGCAGACTGTAAACTTCAGTATGGCAGTGTGTGAGGAGACTTGGCTCTTGTGTAAAGCCTACTCACAGGATGGCAGGTAGGTAAGGGCAAAAGCTGGATCTGGTGAATCTGTGCTGTCGTCTGACTTTATACAGGATGGCTCTCACACATGTACATCAGGTAGACAGGAGCATGAAAGGATAAGAAGAAATCTCCATGGTGCAGATCAATATAAAAGGGATAACTTTATAATGTAGGTTTAAAAATGTGCACTTACAATAACAAAATCAATAAAAAGCATTTAGCACTTGTGACAAGTGACTCAGGTGTGTCTGGATATGGCCACCGCTCACCGCTCACCGCACTGCAGCTGCTTCTCTTCTCCATGCAGAAAAAGTGTCAGAATCACTTGCAGGGTTTGGCTGGATCGCCACCCTCCCCAGGTGTCCCCTCTGTGCCCCGGGAAGGCAGGCTCTCTCCCCGCGCTGCTGTGTATGTTCCCTGGATGCCGGGTGAATCACCTCCAGTGTATTCTTCGTGGCGATTCGTCACTTCCGGTTTGCGCGGAGCTCCGTCGCGTCACTTCCGGTACTGCAGTTTGACGGACGGCTGGCAGGGCCAATCAACACGTGTCCTGGGTGGGTCCTCTCAACGCATTTCGCCCAATAGGAAAATAGACTTAGTCAGGATATATAGGACCCCCCCTTCACTCTCTAACCTTTTATACTAGAGTCAATTACCAATGAATTAACCCTCGAAGTGCCTCATGGATTATTCAGACCATCATATAGGATATGGTTTTCAGCTGAGCACTGGGAGATTACTAATTGAGCACTTATATGCATAAACTTTATTTAGTGCACTTAAAAGGATGAATGAAAAATGTATAATAAATATATTTTAAAAATGTATTTGGATATTTATATGGGTAAAAATATTTCCCATAGGAAGATAGAGTATTATGATGGTATGGATACCTCATATTAGAAAGAACATACACAAATAGTTATATGATTCAACCTCACCCACCCAGCGTACATCTGCGTTGCTCCAAAGGCACAAAGCCTGATGAGGGCCCCCCAAGAACTGCTCCCCTCTGCACAGGACCAGCGTGCTAAGGGTTAACATGTGCTTGTTCTTTGTTGAATCGGCAACCCCACCCACTGGAATGTTAATGAGCCAAGGGGACAAAGAAAAGATCTTTTTGTTCACGGACGCACCAGATTCAACCTCACCCACCCAGCATATATCTGCGTTGCTCCAAAGGCGCACAGCCTGATGAGGGCCCCCCTAAGAACTGCTCCCCTCTGCACAGGACCAGCGTGCTAAGGGTTAACATGTGCTTGTTCTTTGTTGAATCGGCAACCCCACCCACTGGAATGTTAATGAGCCAAGGGGACAAAGAAAAGATCTTTTTGTCCACAGACGCACCAGATTCAACCTCACCCACCCAGCGTACATCTGCGTTGCTCCAAAGGCGCACAGCCTGATGAGGGCCCCCCAAGAACTGCTCCCCTCTGCACAGGATCAGCGTGCTAAGGGTTAACATGTGCTTGTTCTTTGTTGAATCGGCAACCCCACCCACTGGAATGTTAATGAGCCAAGGGGACAAAGAAAAGATCTTTTTGTTCACAGATGCACCAGATTCAACCTCACCCACCCAGCGTACATCTGTGTTGCTCCAAAGGCGCACAGCCTGATGAGGGCCCCCTAAGAACTGCTCCTCTCTGCACAGGACCAGCGTGCTAAGGGTTAACATGTGCTTGTTCTTTGTTGAATCGGCAACCCCACCCACTGGAATGTTAATGAGCCAAGGGGACAAAGAAAAGATCTTTTTGTTCACAGACGCACCAGATTCAACCTCACCCACTCAGCGTACATCTGCGTTGCTCCAAAGGTGCACAGCCTAATGAGGACCCCCCCAAGAACTGCTCCCCTCTGCACAGGACCAGCGTGCTAAGGGTTAACATGTGCTTGTTCTTTGTTGAATCGGCAACCCCACCCACTGGAATGTTAATGAGCCAAGGGGACAAAGAAAAGATCTTTTTGTTCACAGACGCACCAGATTCAACCTCACCCACCCAGCATACATCTGCGTTGCTCCAAAGGCGCACAGCCTTTGGCGCAGCCGAAGGGCAGCCAAAGGGCATGAGCCGTTTGCTGCCGTTCATTGATGTTAGTTGATGTTAAAGTGATGTTGAAGCTGCTCTATTTCTATCTGAAACACATAAGCCCTTAATACCCTGTACCCAATTTTCCAACTTTATCTGTCTATGAAATGTCTATGAATTACCTGTATAACCCTGTTCATTTATCGTAACCATGTATTTTTTATAACTCTGTGCCCAGGACATACTTGAAAACGAGAGGTATCTCTCAATGTATTACTTCCTGGTAAAACATTTTTATAAAAATATAAATAAATAAAAAATAAAGGAATAAAAACTTAATTTATAACTTCAACTTCAACAGACAGTGGTTATCAATCCCATAGGAGTAAAAACTATTTCTGACTTAGACCCCCAACAGACAATAATTATATCAATCCCATAGAAGAGGCACTTATAAAACTTGGCACTTATAAAATATAAAATATAATATATATAATCACATCAATAGAGTACAAATGACATAATAGCAGCAGAAGGCTATCCTAACCTTTTAAATGGTACATACTAATATTTAACACGTATTTAAAACATTAGTGGTATACAGACAATATTGACGGCGCATTGATAACCTGCGGGAGAGGCGGGATAAAAATGGAAAGTGAAGGAAAAAAAACACACATTAGAACCAAAACATAACAACAATACAGTGCAGAGACCTCTATCTTAAGAAAGGAGCAACATCGATTTCCATATTGAGACCTCTAGGGTTTTAAGTTTATGGATCCAAAAGGATTCTCTCTTAATCAAGTCGAGATTCCTATCACCCCCTCTCCAGTGTTGTTTAACACTATCTATTGGCATATATGTTAAACCCCTAGGGTCACTAACGGCTAATCTGTCATTGTATATTGATACATTTCTTCAGAAACATGTGACTCAGCAGAAAGCATATATAAGAGACACAACCGATATAATCAACACTCTGAGTAAAGTGAGATGGGAACAACACTTTTTGATGGCCACATGTGATGTGACATCACTCAATACCATAATTGATCATGAGAAGGGATGTGCAGCAGTAAGAAAAATACTATCAAGGGATGAGGATCTTACAGACATACAGATAAATTTTATTATAGATGGGATCAGATTTATTCTGGGCATAACTATTTTTGGTATGAAGAAGAGTATTATCTCCAAAAATGAGGAACGGCGATGGGGACCAGGTTTGCCCCCAGTTATGCCAACCTGTTTATGGCCGTCTGGGAAGACGAGGTGATCTGGCAGTGTGGCGACTGGGTGGCCGACCTGGGCCTATGGCGCCGTTTCATAGACGACGTCTTTTTAATCTGGGGGGGGGGGGGCGGAGACCTTGGTAGAGTTTTTAGAACTATTGAATGTTAATCAGAAGAATTTAAAATTCACCAGTCATTACAGTTCACAAAGTGTTAATTTTCTTGATCTTGTGATATTTATTGAAGAGGAGGATATAAAGACAAAGACCTTCTTTAAAGATACGGATAAGAATAACTATATATTGAGATCCAGTTGTCATCTGCCCAGGTGGATGGATGGGGTGCCGCCTGGGCAATTTACAAGACTTAAAAGAAACTGTAGTGACTTAGCAACCTTCTCAATGCAAGCAGAAAATCTTAAACAGAGGTTTCTAGAGAGAGGATATAAAGAAGAGAAACTCACCAATGCACTGAGAAAAGTAATTCAAAAACTAGAGAGGAAATGTTGAAACTTAAGATCAAAACTAAAGAAAGAAATAAAAAGTTTGATTTTGCATTTCTCACGAACTATAGTGGGGAAGCGAAGGAGATCCAGAACATTTTAACTAGACACTGGAGCATACTTAAAAATGACCCAATCTTGGGCAGTGTTATCCCAGATAGACCGGACATCATTTTTAGACGAGCCTCTAATCTTAAGAATAAACTTGCACCTAGTGTATTAAAAACCGAGAGTTTGAACCAAAAAGGTTGGCTGCAAGGTGGAAAAGGTTTCTTTGGGTGTAGTACCTGTAGGGCTTGTGAATTTAAGTCCAGTAAAAAAACTGAATTCAGTTCAAATATCACGAATGAAATATTCAAAATAGAGTCTTGTCTAACATGCAGAACAGACCATGTGATATATATCCTGGAATGCCCGTGCAAACTCCAATACATAGGCAAGACAGAGAGACCGGTCAGGACAAGGATATTAGAACATTTAAGCAGCATCAAGCGTCAATTAATCACACATAGTGTTTCAAACCATTTCCTAGAAAAACATCAAGGTGACCCTAGGGGTTTAACATATATGCCAATAGAAAGTGTTAAACAACACTGGAGAGGGGGTGATAGGAATCTCGACTTGATTAAGAGAGAATCCTTTTGGATCCATAAACTTAAAACCCTCCACCTTAGAGGTCTCAATATGAAAATCGATGTTGCTCCTTTCTTAAGATAGAGGTCTCTGCACTGTATTGTTGTTATGTTCTGGTTCTAATGTGTGTTTTTTTTCCTTCACTTTCCATTTTTATCCCGCCTCTCTCGCAGGTTATCAATGCGCCGTCAATATTGTCTGTATACCACTAATGTTTTAAATATGTGTTTAATATTAATATGTACCATTTAAAAGGTTAGGACATCCTTCTGCTGCTATTATGTCATTTGTACTCTATTGATGTGATTATATATATTATATTTTATATTTTATAAGTGCCAAGTTTTATAAGTGCCTCTTCTATGGGATTGATATAATTATTGTCTGTTGGGGGTCTAAGTCAGAAATAGTTTTTACTCCTATGGGATTGATAACCACTGTCTATTGAAGTTGAAGTTCTAAATTAAGTTTTTATTCCTTTATATAACTATTTGTGTATGTTCTTTCTAATATGAGGTATCCATACCATCATAATACTCTATCTTCCTATGGGAAATATTTTTACCCATATAAATATCCAAATACATTTTTAAAATATATTTATTATACATTTTTCATTCATCCTTGTAAGTGCACTAAATAAAGTTTATGCATATAAGTGCTCAATTAGTAATCTCCCAGTGCTCAGCTGAAAACCATATCCTATATGATGGTCTGAATACTCCATGAGGCACTTCGAGGGTTAATTCATTGCTAATTGACTCTAGTATAAAAGGTTAGAGAGTGAAGGGGGGGTCCTATACTCCTGACGAAGCCTATTGTCCTATTGGGCGAAACGCGTTGAGAGGACCCGCCCAGGACATGTGTGGATTGGCCCTGCCAGCCGCCCGTCAAACTGCAGTACCGGAAGTGACGCGACGGAGCTCCGCGCAAACCGGAAGTGACGAATCGCCACGAAGAATACACTGGAGGTGATTCACCCGGCATCCAGGGAACATACACAGCAGCGCGGGGAGAGAGCCTTCTTTCCAGGGGCACAGAGGGGACACCTGGGGAGTGTGGCGATCCAGCCTATCCCTGCAAGTGATTCTGACACTTTTTCTGCATGGAGAGGAGAAGCAGCTGCAGTGCGGTGAGCGGTGGCCATATCCAGACACACCTGAGTCACTTGTCACAAGTGCTAAATGCTTTTTATTGATTTTGTTATTGTAAGTGCACATTTTTAAACCTACATTATAAAGTTATCCCTTTTATATTGATCTGCACCATGGAGATTTCTTCTTATCCTTTCATGCTCCTGTCTACCTGATGTACATGTGTGAGAGCCATCCTGTATATAGTCAGACGACAGCACAGATTCACCAAATCCAGATTTTGCCCTTACCTATCTGCCATCCTGTGAGTAGGCTTTACACAAGAGCCAAGTCTCCTCACACACTGCCATACTGAAGTTTACAGTCTGCACTTAGTTTTGTGTTTTTTGTTGTTTTTTCCTACATGCTCCCCCTGGGTTGTGAGAACATATATCGATCATCTGGGACCAGTGAAGACAGTCCCTTCCAGAGGGTTTGAGCAGGGGTTACAACCATTCATATATGTTTTTTCACTATTACTAGTAATTTATATACATTCACGGGAGTTATCATAAAGTTTTTATGCACTTTATTAATTATTCACTTATATATCGGTGAACACTAGTATTGTTTGGTTTGTCACCCTAACATTAAAGACATTCAAATTAAAAACACATTACAATACAATTAAAATAAACAGTAGACAAAAAATGCATTGATAGTCACTGTGGTTATTTATGCCCTCAACATATATCATTAGCACTTACCAGAGTTAAAGAAAATAACAGGCAGTTTTAGCATTAAGATAGCACTAAACACATCTTTAGGGAGCTTTGACAATCCATGTTAGCACTTACTAATAGAGCTTTGTGCATCTCTTTCACAGTATTTGAAACATCTGTGGGTTTTTTCATTATGAGCATTAATATTTTGACTATAAACAAACACATCACTGTCTTTACTTGTGTGTTTTTTCTGAAAATATTGTTTATCTCAAATCATTTTCTGTAACGTACAACAATAAAAGTTTTTTTTTAATTACATACATTAAAAATGGGTCTTCTAAATACAAGGTTTATAAAAAAAATGTTCTATTTTTAGTAACTGTAGTGCTAGTTTTTCTTTATATTTATCACATTTTGCAGAAATTTTACTAAAAGAGCGCAGGTCTACAAAATAGCTTTCATTACACTCAAAATAGTAGAAATGCGATTTATCAAGTATATGAAAATTATTTCAAGAGAACCAACAATCATATGTGTTATTGACAGACAAAGATAAATAAAAGTCTAGTTTGATCAATTGATTTAGAAAGTTCAATAGCAAGTCTGCCATTGCTACCTGTTGTCCATGTTGAAACTGGTTTAGGTAAATGAACAATAATGTTTCTCCCACATGCAGCTAAGCATATTTCTGAAAGCAACTAAATTTAGAATACCAAAATAGATCAAAATATTTTTTAGGGCTTAATGTAAGTAATCCTTCGTTCCTAATTATTTTATTTTTCGTGAAACAGCAGTTTGCAAAATGACAGGTGCTACTGTATCTGCTGCTCTTTTCAATTGCATTGCAATGTTTCTTGCTTTTCTGTATTTCAGCAAATAATTTCCTTGCAGCCAGCAGGATATGATATCACACTATCAGGCCGGGAACAGTCACGATTCATCCAGCAGGTTATTAACATCACTGACAAGAACTAAAAAATAGTCACATCTAGAATTGTTGACCTTTCTGAAATTAATGACTTGCATACTAAGCTACTCACTGTGCCTACTTTCCCACACTGATTTAAAATAATGTTGCAAACCTGGTCATGTCAGGTCTCTAGGAGATGACACTTTGTAAACAAGAGACATCAACCTTAGATTTATACAGTATGCTCGTCACTTGAAAGGAAAGGAATGCTGAAGGAACATGTACTAATTATTTTAAAAAAATAGATATTCAGATCTTGATTCTCTTAGCAGTACTAATTCCTAATCAAATAACATAACATCACATTATAAAAAATATTACATTATTACAGTACATTGTAGATGAGTTTGAAAGTGCCCATTGAGCTTAATTTATGTTAAATTTAGACGACAGATTCGAATCCTATATTTGTATTTATAGTACTGTATATTGTTCAAGAGGAAGGCAAATAAAAAAACATGTGAAACAATATCCAATTATGGGGCCTATGCACTAAGCGCCGGGGGAAAAAAATCGCTGTTCTGTTTGAATTGCCATTTTTGACAGCGTTGCTATCATGGTATGCAGAAAGCACAGAATACCTGTGATAGTAACATTTGCAAAACTGGAGAGTATCCGGTGACGTGATGATTGCCTCTCTGAAAAGGGCTCACCCGGCGATTTCTTTCTGCTGCAGAGAGAGAGCCGCCTCTCCCAAATTCATTAATGTAGCGGATATCTGCTATGGTAATGAAGCAGCTTTTATGTCATTTTTATTAATAGTGTGCGGGAGCAGGGGGTCTCCTGAGATGAACCGCATTGATTTCAGGCTCGGACCCCCAGCTTCCAAGGTACCGGCCCTGTATAGGGTGCCGGTATCTCCTCCAGTATTTAATCCCACGGTCACGTAATGAGGAAGATTGAAAAATGGTGGTGATACCAGCACCCGATGCCCCATACTGGGGCCTGTAACTCGGGAAGCAGGGGGTCCTGACGCATAAACCAAAGCAGTTCAGCGGAGGACAACCCCTGCTCCCGCACACTATCAATAAAAATTACATTAAAGCAGCTTCATTACCTTAGCGGATATCTGCTAAGGCAATAGAGGGGTTAAGTTACAATAGCAGGTTATTGAGGGCAGAAGGGGAAGAATGGGCACCATTGGCTGCCATAGTGGCTTATCATGCCCATATTATATAGGTATGATGTACCACTATGCTAATCAATGAGTATAGGGTGGGTGGGTATAGTGGGACCCGGGTGGGTGGTTAGGCCTCCCAGGTGGTTAGCAGGAGAGGGAGAACTATAGTGGTTATTAACCGCTACGGTGATTAAGGGGTTAGGGGCCATTAGATTGTTTTTTTTTCTTGTATTCTTTCTGGCAACGGAGGACATGGCCTTGCTGATGAGGACGCCCTTAAAGATAATATGGGTGTTGAACGTTTTATTTACTTTATTTATGCTGGCAGGCTAATGTTTGATTTAATAATGGGCAAATTAACTATTATCCATATTTGGATAATAGTTATTTTGCCCATTACTGTACTGTATATGTTGGGAGGGGGGAGGTGTATTTATTGCAATGTATTCCACTTTTTTTTGCAACAGGATTGGCACTGCATGCCATCGGGGACCCACAGGGACCACCCGAGGGCCCCTGTGGGGCTCCCAGACACCCACAGGGACCACCCGGGGACCCCTGGCAGCCTCTGGTAAATCCTGTTTATACAAAATAACAAATGCTTTTATGTGGGGGTACAGGGGGTGGGTGGGTTGTGTATTGGTGGTTAGTACATATTGTAATGTTTATTGGGGGCAGAGGGGCTGAGTGAAGGGCCAAGAACCCACTTCACTGTTGTTCTTTAACCCCTTCATTGCCTTAGCGGTTGACCGCTAAAGTAATGAAGTTGCCTGTAAATGCATTTTTATTGCATGGGATTCATGCCAGGGGCCTCCGGTGTTGATATTAATGGGTATCAGCTCTGGAGACTCCCAGCATCAATCCAATGCTGGAAAAATCAATTTTTTTTTCTGTCCCCTCTCGCCGCTTATTGACAGCTTCTCAAGACCTTCCTATACCTTTTTAGATGCCCCTTTTCTAATGTAAATACACCTAATTTAGATAGCCTTTCCTCATAAGCCATTTTCAATCTGCTTTATTAGTTTGATGGATCTTCTCTGAACTTTTTCTAGTTCCATAATGTCTTTTTTATGGAGTGGCACCCAAAACTGTACTCTGTATTCAAGGTGTGGTCTTACTAATGCTTTATACTGTGGCATAATTATGTTTTCTTTCCTTTCATCCATACCCCCTTTAATGCAAGATAAGATCTTATTTGCCTTTGCAGCTACTGCATGACATTGGGCACTATTGCTAAACCTGCAGTCTACAAACACTCCTAAATCCTTCTCCATCAAGGATTGACTTTATTTTGTCCCCTTTCATTTGTAATTTGCCTGCATATTCTTGTTTCCAAAATGCATAACCTTACATGTGTCTTTATTAAACATCATCTGCCTGTTACCTGCACAAGTTTCCAGTTTTTCCAAGTTCGGGAGAGAAATAACATCCTGCTCTAATTGTACAATCTTACACAAGTTAGTCTATTCAGCAAAGATGGAGACTTTGTTCTCTACATTACTGTACAGATGCAGCGGCCATTATTTTAAGGCATTACGGCGCAATTTTAGTGTGCGCTACTGAACTCCTGCCCCAGGCACGCACGTTTATCAAATATACAGAAAAAGTGCGCAAACCCAAAAAACAACCCAATCGTATTAAAGAGTGTCTAATTAATACACCACAAATTGAATCCTTAAAGATTAATGTAAAAGACTAATAATCACATAAGGCACAACCCTACTATAAAGGTGATATAAAATGTAAACCATACAAAACCATTGGTGTAGCGTCTGCTGCTATATTTAAAGAGTGGCTCAACACTCCCACGAACTAAGAGATAAAAACAAGAAAAAATCGCAAAATGCAAATGGTGAAGTAAGTCAAAATAAATCTTTTAGTAGACTCCCACCCCTGCAGACTCTCCATACCCCCTGAGGCTATCACCCGAGACTCTGAAGCCTAAACTGAGCCCTCAGCATAGCCTCGGAGACTCTCTCCCTGCGGACTCACCCTACCCCCTGGGATCACCCCTGCGGACTCACCCACTGACCTAGTGCACAATACAGGACAGATGATCCGGTTATCGAGCGGTCTTGCTGGACGCTGTGGACGTTAAACCCCAGGCTGTGGGTATCGTGAGAGACGTTGACGGTGTTCCCAGACTGCAGGAGCCGAGTGACCAGAGCGACATCCTCCAGACCATTCATCCTGATGTTTGCCGTGTGGTAACTTCATGTGTGATTACACGCAAATGCGAATGATTTTTATATCTGATGTACGCAGAATACTCACCCTTTTAATACTAAAAGATTTATTTTGACTTACTTCACCATTTGCGTTTTACGCACGTTTATCGCAGGTGCTTTGTTTGAATTTTACTAATTGTGTGCAATTATATGCAATGAAATAAATGAATTGTAATGTGTACAGTACTGTGCTACTGTGCAACTGTGTCAATTTCAGGTGTTTAAAAGCCGGAACACTAAAATGCCATTTTATGCACTCGCGTCATAAGGCGAAACAGTTGGAAGTTATCCCGCGCCATCCCATGGGAATTCCGATGTATAAATTGCGTGAATTCATAAAATGATGGCCACTGCATCTGTATGTCAACTTCAAAGTCATTAATAAACAAGTTTAAGAGCAGTCGTCACAGTACTGATCCTTGAAGTACTCCACTTATACCTTAAGCCCAACCGGAAAAAAAGTTTTATTTATCACAACTCTCTGTTGTCTATCTTTCAGCCAGTTTTCAACCCACATGAAAATATTTTCAACCAGACTGTAAGAGGACTGGCCTGTAGATGAGGTCAAAGAAACATATACACGTAGATCTGGCATTTAAACAAGCCTTCAGCAGGGTTTATTTACAATTCCAAGCAACATAACTGTACCTTTAAGTCAAAAAATAAAGTATAAAATCAAAGCATACTCCATTTTGGAGACTAACAAGACTGACCAGTCCCTACAGTAACTATTTGACTGTCTGATAGGTCAGTTCCCAGTCCCAAAAACATATATCAATTTACCAGGAAACAATATATATATATATATAAAAGTCTTATCTGACTCGGCTGGTTCGGCATCTCCGGTTTCTCCTGGTTCACATCAGATGCAGGCGTTGCAGTCCTGCTGCTCCCAGGAAGTCTGTTGTCAGCATGCAACTCTGGTGTGTGCTCAAAACTCTCTCCTCTGTCTGCACAGTTGTGTGCTAAGGGGTCTCTCTTCTCTTCATCAGCACAGTTGTGTGCTAAGGAGTCTCTGTTCTGTCCCCAGCAGTGGGGTTTTACCCTCCTTTGATTACCCATGTGTGGCTGGCTAATTACTAGCTTCAATTAACTAGCTTTCAGCTGGATTTCTCAGAGCACTAGAGGCAGCTTTATTTTAAACATGGATAAGTCCCTGATACACAGACCAATTCATTTTAGTTTGAAAACTGAACAAGCAGATTATTTAATTCTATTTTAACCCAGTTCAGTAAAGATTCAACAAAGATAAGCAACGTTATCCACAGCCAAAATCCTTTTACAAAGGTGATACATTTTGGTCAAGGGACAAGATAGAATTCAAGATTCCCTATTTTATCCATTTTAAAAGCACATTAATAGTTTTTCTTCTAATATGTCCCTGTGGATTGCATTATATGGGACGGAAAATGCATCAATTAATAGTAAAGATTTTATAACGACAGAGATTGTGGGGCCTATGCAGGAAACGGTGAAAAGTCCTATCTCGCCAGTTTTTTGGCAAATATGCCTACACCAATTCTGTAAATGCCGAAAAGCTGGCGAGATGAGCAAAATCCACCGTTTTTTTGGGGCGGAAAATAAAACTCGCCACGTGGGTGGCGAGAAGCAATATCTCGCCAGTTTTAAAACCTGATGTATTATAGTAGCGCCGATCAGCATCTCGGCGCTGATTGTCACTCTAGAATGGAGACATTTTCTCCAAATCTCTACGCCAACAAAAGTTGGCAAAAAGCTGGTGCTGAGCGGCGATACAGGACATTGACAAAATCAGGCCTTTGTCCTGCCTCGGATTGATGCCGGGGGACTCCAGAGCTGATACCCAGTAATATCAGCACCGAAGCCCCCCCCCCATGCACCCGAAGCAGGAATAATGCATTAACAGCCCACTTCATTACCTTAGCGGCAAACCGCTAAGGCAATGAAGGGGTTAACCATCCAGTACCAGGCTTATTGTGGGGAGCAGGAGTGGATGAAGGGGGTATTTGGCCTTTGGTGGGTGTTTATGGCTTGCGGAGGGGGGGGGGGTTTGCGGGTGGACAACCCCTTCATTACCTTAGCGGTTAATACCGCTACGGTCATGAATGGGTTAAGCCATCCAGCTTCACCGCAAGGCATAAACAGCCACCATTGGGGCGAGTACACACTGCACCCATCCCCGCTAACCACAATATATATATATATATATATATATATATATATACAGTGTTCGACAAATCACCCAAAAATCTACTCGCCCAACCAAAAAATCTACTCGCCACCTAGCCCCGCCCCCAACTCCGCCCCTAGTCCCGCCCCCAACTCCGCTTTAAAATAAAATATATAAATAAAATACATTTAAGAAATTCCTAGTCAGAACAACATTCGTTTTTGACACAAATGTATTTATTGTATTACATTATACTACAATTCGTCGTGTGTATGTGTGTGTGTGTGTGTGTGTGTGTGTGTGTGTGTGTGTGTGTGTCAATGTTAGATCTAGAAATAAAAGTCAGATGTGAATGACTAGTTTCCTGAACCCATTAACCAGTGTCTGGATGTCGGCGCTTCACAGAGAGAGACAGACAGACAGACAGACACACACACACACACAGAGAGCGGCACACCCACACACACACACACACACACAGAGAAAGAGAGACACACAGAGAAAGAGAGACACACAGAGAAAGCGAGACAATGAGAGACACACACTGAGAGAATGAGAGACAAAGAGAGAATGCGACAGAGAGCAAAGAAGAGAGTGCGACAGAGAGAGCGAAGAAGAGTGAGACAGAGAGAGGGAGAGGGTGACAGAGAGAGAGAGAGGGTGACAGAGAGAGGGCGACACAGGGAGAGGGTGACACGGGGAGACGGAGAGGGTGGGTCACACAGGGAGAGGGTGACACGGAGAGGGAGAGGGAGGGTGACACAGGGAGCGGGACAGGGTGACACAGGGAGAGGGTGACACAGGGAGAGGGTGAGAGGGAGAGGATGATACAGGGAGAGAGGGAGAGGGTGACACAGGGAGAGGGTGACACAGGGAGAGGGAGGGTGACACAGGGAGAGGGAGGGTGACACAGGGAGAGGGTGACACAGGGAGAGGGTGAGGGAGAGGATGACACAGGGAGAGAGGGAGAGGGTGACAAAGGGAGAGGGTGACACAGGGAGAGGGAGGGTGACAGGGAGAGGGGAGGGTGACACAGGGAGAGGGAGAGGGTGACACAGGGACAGGGAGAGGGTGACACAGGGAGAGGGAGAGGGTGACACAGGGAGAGGGTGACAGAGGGAGAGGGTGACACAGGGAGAGGGTGAGAGGGAAAGGGTGACACAGGGAGAGAGGGAGAAGGTGACACAGGGAGAGGGTGACACATGGAGAGGGTGACACAGGGAGAGGGTGAGAGGGAGAGGATGACACAGGGAGAGAGGGAGAGGGTGACACGGAGAGGGTGACACAGGGAGAGGGAGGGTGACACGGGGAGAGGGAGGGTGACACAGGGAGAGGGAGGGTGAAACAGGGAGAGGGAGGGTAACAGGGAGAGGGGGAGGGTGACACAGGGAGAGGGAAAGGGTGACACAGGGAGAGGGAGAGGGTGACACAGGGAGAGGGAGAGGGTGACACAGGGAGAGGGTGGGTGACACAGGGAGAGGGAGAGGGTGACACAGGGAGAGGGAGAGAGGGAGAGGGTGATACAGGGAGAGGGAGAGAGGGAGTGGGTGACACAGGGAGAGGGAGACAGAGGGAGAGGGTGAAACAGCGAGAGGGTGAAACAGCGAGAGGGAGAGGGTGACACAGGGAGAGGGAGAGGGTGACACAGGGAGAGGGAGAGGGTGACATAGGGAGAGGGAGGGTGACACGGAGAGGGTGACACAGGGAGAGGGTGACACAGGGAGAGGGAGAGGGTGGGTGACACAGAGAGGGAGGGTGACACAGGGAGAGGGAGGGTGACAGGGAGAGGGAGGGTGACAGAGAGAGGGGGAGGGTGACACAGGGAGAGGGTGACACAGGGACAGGGAGAGGGTGACACAGGGAAAGGGAGAGGGTGACACAGGGAGAGGGAGAGGGTGACAGGGAGAGGGAGAGAGAGGGAGAGGGTGACACAGGGAGAGGGAGAGGGTGACACAGGGAGGGAGAGGGTGACACAGGGAGAGGGTGACACAGGGAGAGGGAGGGTGACACAGGGAGAGGGAGGGTGACACAGGGAGAGGGTGACACAGGGAGAGGGTGACACAGGGAGAGGATGACACAGGGAGAGGGTGACACAGGGAGAGGGAGAGAGGGTGACACACTCACAGACACCCACTCTCACTCAGACAAACTCACACACACACACACACACACACAGTCTGTCACTCACACACACAAACACTCACCCGCAAGGCAGGGGTCGCACATGGCAGCAGTGGGGCCTCCGCATGGCAGGAGGGCCTCTGGAAGGCAGGGGGGTCGCACATGGCAGCGGGGCCTCAGCACGCCAGGAGGGCCTCTGCAAGGGGCCGCGCCCCCTACAGAGGCGGACGCCGACGCCGCAGTATTCCCTGATAGAATGGAAAAGGGCCGGTAGGGGATTTCCCCTGCTTAGAGCAGGGAGAGGCTCCGGTTAGGGGATTTCCCCTGCTTAGAGCAGGGAGAGGCTCAGGTTAGGGGATTTCCCCTGCTTAGAGCAGGGAGAGGCACGCGTGGGGAAAGGGGGGGGGGTCACAGAGGCCGGGAGAGATTGGTGTGAGGGGGGGGTGGTGGTGGATGGCCCGATGGGAGGGGGTGGTGGATGGCCCGATGCGAGGGGGGACGGATGGCCCGATGGGAGGGAGGGGGGGTGACAGATGGCCCTGCAGGGGCCTGAGGCATTGGAAGGGGCAGGCTGCCGGAAGGGGGAGGAGTGGAAGCGCTGAGGAGGGAAAGTTGCTGAGAGAGCCGGAGGCAGGGTAATCTCCCCCAACAACATGAACCCGCCTCCGGCTTTTTTTTTTTTTCTCCAGCGCGGGAAAAACAGCAGCGCGAGCGCGGGAAATTTAAAAAATACACGTGTGCTGATTGGGCCAATATTTACTCGCCCGGGGGTTAAATCCACACGCCCCGGGCATGTAAATGTATATAATTGTCGAACACTGTATATATATATATATATATATATATATATATATATATATATATATATATATACACATATACATATATAATACACCACTAACCCCTTAAGGTCCCTAACATTTTTGGGATGCACAGCAATGACACTATAGGCTGGCGGTGGCCCTCGGATGTTTCCCGCAGGTGTCCCCGCTTACCTGCAGTATCAAGTCTGTGCCCCAAAAAAATTATAAAAAAAAACATAAATACTTTTACATAAATACACCCCACCCCTACCCACCCCCGTTAGCATAACCACCACCACCCCTACACACCGGGAGGCCCACCATCCCTCCCTTTGGGACAATGCCCCATACCCCCAATACCCACATTCAAAACAATACACACCTGCAATAAACATAACAATTAGTAATAAACTATACATAACCCAACTACACAATATAGCAAATATATTGTGGTGTTACTTAACCCCTTAATGACAATAACGGTTAATAAGCGCTACAGTTATTAATGGGTTAAGCCACCCTGCACCCATTCATTTGTAGAGTGGCTTCATCATTCACATATTATATATATATATATATATATAATATTTTACATATATATATTTATATGTATATATATATATATATATATAATCAAAAAATAAATAGATGATACCGTTCTGTGGCTAACGAAATGCTTTTATTTGTGTGAGCTTTCGAGATACACTGATCTCTTCTTCCGGCGATGTTACAATGAATGAAGCATGGATTACTTAAAAACAGTGTCTCTTGGAATGTTATCTGTGCTGTTCCTTCCCCCGGTGTGGATGTGTTTTATTGCTAGAGGTGTCAAAGGGTAACTGAAGGCAAGTGAAGAAAGAGTGTGTATGTGTATCAGTGTGAATAAAAATGAATGGAGAGCCCACAGTATAAACAGTGCTCTACACAAGGTGTGTGTGGAGTGAGAGGGATATAAATGGTGTGGGTGGGTGTGGAAATGTGAGAGTTTGTAGCACAACTAAAAGTGTGTGTGGATACTATGTGGTCCCTATTGGTGTATAGAGATGGAAAAATAAGGAGTATTAGTATGGCGGATGGCGCCACAGTATGCCAATCTGTTCTGCGCAAAACTGGAAAGTGACTTTCTGTCCACCTGTCACTTGAAACCCCTTACATACCTTCGCTACATCGATGACATCCTCCTGATTTGGACCTCTGGCGAACAGGACCTCCTACAGTTCTATGACAACTTCAATACTTTCCACCCGACCATCAACCTCAAACTCACCCATTCCCCGGATGAAGTACATTTTCTAGACACCACCATTACTATAAAGAACAACCAACTACAGACTTATGTATACCGCAAACCTACAGACAGAGCCAGCTATTTGAGGGACAACAGTTTCCACCCGACACACACCAAACATGCAACCATCTACAGTCAAGCCATACGATACAACCGGATATGCTCCGACACAGCAGACAGAGACCAGCGGATTAAAGCCTTGAGATCAGACTTTATAAACCGTGGATATAACCACAGAATTGTAGACCAGCAAATTCACAAAGCCACCAGAATACCAAGAAGTGATCTCCTTGAATACAAACAGAAGGAGACAAGCGACAGGGTACCTTTGGTGGTCACATATAACCCACACCTATGAGCCCTAAGCAAGATCGCCAGGAAACTACAACCCATCCTCCAGGAAGATACAAGACTGCAACAGGTCTTCCCTGAAGCACCCTTATTATCATACAGACAGCCCCATAATCTCAAGAATATTATGGTGAGGAGTAAAGTATTCAGCAGTACAACTGAATGCGGGACAAAACCATGCCAGGACCCAAGATGCAAAACCTGCGCAATGCTCTACACAGCGGACACAATACAAATACCACACAAGAATCGGGAATACAAAATCAGAGGAGGGTTCACCTGTTCCTCCAGCAATGTCGTGTACCTCATCATGTGCATGAAATGCCCAGGGGGCTGCTACTACATAGGTGAGACAGGACAGGGGCTAAACAAGAGAATGAACCTGCATCGCCACAGCATCACACGCGGAACAAGAGACAGTCCTGTTGGCGAACATTTCTCTGACTCTGGCCATAAGATGAACGATCTGAGGGTTGCCATACTCAAAGGTAATCTTAAAACCCCGAAAGAGAGACGGTTGCATGAATACAAATTTATGCAACTGTTCGGGACACTTAGCAGTGGCCTAAACAGAGATCGAAATTTTATGAGTCATTACTGACACTTGCGAACTCTCTTCCCATGAGCGCTAAAGGCCATGTCTGTACATACTGTGCTATATGTATGCACACACAGCTGTCTCTCACACATACTAATACTCCTTATTTTTCCATCCCTATACACCAATAGGGACCACATAGTATCCACACACACTTTTAGTTGTGCTACAAACTCTCACATTTCCACACCCACCCACACCATTTATATCCCTCTCACTCCACACACACCTTGTGTAGAGCACTGTTTATACTGTGGGCTCTCCATTCATTTTTATTCACACTGATACACATACACACTCTTTCTTCACTTGCCTTTGACACCTCTAGCCATAAAACACATCCACACGGGGGAAGGAACAGCACAGATAACATTCCAAGAGACACTGTTTTTAAGTAATCCATGCTTCATTCATTGTAACATCGCCGGAAGAAGAGATCAGTGTATCTCGAAAGCTCGCACAAATAAAAGCATTTCGTTAGCCACAGAACGGTATCATCTATTTATTTTTTGATTATTGAAGCTCGGCTAACACGGTACTGATACCTCTACATATATATATATATATATAAATATATTTAAAATATATGTATGATTAAGCAATCTACAAAGAAATGGTAAAGGATATGCATGTACAAATTTAAAAGATCTCAAATTGACAACAGCACTGCCAAATTAAAAACAAAGTCAAATGAAAATTAAAACACATCTCATAAGAGAATACAGCAAGCACCTATCCAAACCAGTAAATAGCAAATTGCAATAAAACATACAATTAAACAATGTGTATGTAGCCCTCTTTCCTATGGCTCTAGAGTAACTACTGGTACTGCACACACCTGTTGGCTCAGGAAGATCTGGGCTTCCGCTTGCTGGGAGCCTGGGGTAATAGTAACAATATGGGCAGCGCCTCCACTTACCCAGGATCCCCAATAAGCGAGATTCCCCTAGGCAAGTACAAAGCAACACACATTGGATTGTAACTGTTTACTACTAAGCATTGATGAAAACTTATCTTTTAGTTATGGCAATGACACACCAATGACACACAATATAGTATTAACCCTGAACATGCAATATAACACCTGTGGCTCGGCCACTCTCATTAGGAGAAATGTCACTGTCCCATCACCGCGTGCCCCACACCGTGTCCATATGAAATATAGATAATTATATAAGCTCAGTTCCTTGGTCACTCCACCCAGTGTCCCCAAAGAGTCTCTCCCCAGGCGGGATCAGCACCTATTTGTACCGGTGTTGGTGCACTTTAGTAAATACCTTCTGGTCACTGGGGTGACTGGCAACAACTTCAAAAAGGATCCGCCGATCCAGCGCAGTCTCTCACACGGGGATGATGCACCTTAGCCTGGGCCCAAACGACTGTCACCAACCGCAGCTCCGCAACACTGTGTCCCTATCTGTCTATGCAGTAAGGTTATGTGTCGCTACCAATATAGGCGTCCCTGCAACACCACAAGCTATGGTGACTCAGGGAATACTCTGGGGCCTGAGGGGAAATCTGGCCTACGCAGGTGGGTCACTGACCACCTGCACACACACTACCTCTCCCCTTGCTCCTCTGGTGCCCTCTGACTAGCGTGGTCTCTCCCCCAACCTTCCCTTTCCTGCCTCTCGCATTTCCTGCATTCTCATTCTCTTCCTGGCATAAGGTGACTTCGCTGAGGCTCCTGGGGGCTGTAGTTACTTGCTAAGCCTCTTTTTGATTGGCCAGCCATTCGCGCGCTTCACAGTGCGCATGCGCAAACTCTCTCTCCGCTCTGATAGTCGCTCCTGACTATTGCTCAACAACATGGCAGCACCCTGTACTGCCGAACCGCTGCGGAGACATGCTGCCGCGACGGTAGAAGCAAACTGAGACATCCCTACAACATGTACATGATGCAAATAATATTTCCATCATGTTCACAATAGCAATCAATGGTCCAAAACAAATACACTATTGAAAGTAAACATTCAATATAACAAAGCAAGTAGACAATAATAAATTACCAACACACAATTTATGCCATCTGAAATATATTACAAGCCAATGTAAACCAAAAACCCTATTCAATATTGTTATGCAAAAACAAAACCATTCCAAAAAACAATTCTATTTCAAACTAACAAAATCATACACACTCTAACTCCACCAAAGAAGCCACAATAAAAAATTAAGGCAGGGTCCCAACATACATCCATGCAATCATCATCTGAAATGAACTAAATAATTCAAAATAACATTTGACACACAATTTTAACCAAACAGGGAAAATACTTGTAGAAGACATGAAAAAATGCAATAACATTTGCAAAACAACCCTTTAATAAACATGTATGTACAGTATATAGCTCCATAGGGATATATATACATACATGGGCATTAAATGGACATTAAAAAAATAAACCTGACATGTTAGAAAAAAACAAAAAAAACAGTTACAAGAAAATACATTTCTTTACTTTACTTACCATTAGATGACCAATGACCGACTTCCGGGAGAACCGCTATGTCTGTAACAAATCCAAAGACAGGAACCAGGAACCCATAAAATAAAAAACCTTTGTAATCCAATGTGGTGTCTTCTTTCTTGTCTTTATAATCTATACCATCTGTGATCTTCTTTTCGGGGTCTTCTTTACCGTCTGCGGGGTCCTCTGGGTCTACTGGCTTCTTCTTCTGCAACGCACTGTCCATCTTCTTCTGAGGGGAGGTCCTCTCCCCAGAGCGTCTAGCTGGAAAATGAGACGACATAGGCTTTTATAGGCCTATGACGTCACATTTTGCATCAAATGGTTCTCACGGTCCTGATTGGTCCGTGAAAAGCATGTGATTTTGGTTAAGGAGAAAAAAAATGATGACGTCATTTAAAGGAAATGAAGCCAGCCAATCAGAATGGCTGTGCTTCAGTTCCCTTTAACATGATGTCAACAAAACCAAAATGGCGCCGTTACATGGGACTAGAGCCAATGAGATCGTGGGAAGTAAATCAACTATCTCATTGGCTCTAGTCCCATGTGACGGTGCCATTTTGGTTTAGTTGATGTCATGTTAAAGGGAAATGAAGCACAGCCATTCTGATTGGCTGGCTTCATTTCCTTTAAATGACGTCATGACTTTTTTTCTCCTTAACCAAAATCACATGCTTTTCACGGACCAATCAGGACCGTGAGAACCATTTGATGCACAATGTGACGTCATAGGCCTATAAAAGCCTATGTCGTCTCATTTTCCAGCCAGACGCCGTGGGGAGAGGACCTCCCTCAGAAGAAGATGGACAGTGCGTCACAGAAGAAGAAGTCAGAAGACCCCGAGGACCCCGCAGACGGTAAAGAAGACCCTGAAAGAAGACCACAGACGGTATGGATTATAAAAACAAGAAAGAAGACACCACATTGGATTGCAAAGGTTTATTATTTTATGGGTAAAGAAATGTATGTTATTTAAGTTGTAACCTTTTTTTTTTTTTTCTAACATGTCAGATTTATTTTTTTAATATCCATTTAATGCAAATGTATGTATATAAATCCCTATGGAGCTATATACATGTGTAGCCCTGGTAAGAAATGGGGCTATAGTTCTATCCACCTCCTGGTATAATCCCTGGTAAGGGCAGGTTGCCAGGAGTTATCATTGGTTTCCCCCACTTCAAGCACTTGCCCTGAGTGGTGGAGGTAGGTCACCTGACCCTGTGTCAAAGCAAGAGAC
Organism: Ascaphus truei; assembly: GCF_040206685.1. Lineage (NCBI taxonomy): Eukaryota > Metazoa > Chordata > Amphibia > Anura > Ascaphidae > Ascaphus > Ascaphus truei. The sequence continues at coordinate 391,707,058 of NC_134483.1, read as the reverse complement.
ACAGGGGCAGTGCCTGCTGATATCATAAAAGAGCTGTGCACTTCATATTTAGGAGATAGAGTCTGTTGTTAGTTAGGTAGAAGGAGAGATAGTAGTAGTGAGTTACAGCTGGAGAAGGAGCGTGATCAGCTCATGAGTAGAGCTGATCCAACCATAGTGTAGGGAGGTGGACCAGTACCTCTCATCCTGCTTAGGGGGTGAGGGAAGAGTTAGCCCCACTCTGGATGCCCTCGATCCAGAGTGGTGGCAGGGAAGGACCATTCTAAAGGAGAGCAATCTAAATGGATCAGACATCCTGTACCTGTCTGCTGCTGCTGTGAATAAAGACTGTTGCTTTTAAAGAAAGACAAACCTGTGTGAGACTGGAATCTCTCATCCCTGTGTGGGAACATTCTTGGTAAGGATTCCACCCCGCATTCCTGGGGTTTACTAAAGATGGAGGCGCTGCACCATTGAAAGAGAACGAAGGCATCCACCCCAGAAACCTGTTCCTGTTATCCCCATGTCATCGCGGGAGAACCAAGCCCCTGCTGTTGCCAGCAGGTATGCACCACACAAAGACATGTAGCCAGACCCAAGTACACCTTAGGAGGCCCGATCTGCGATTGGCCCAGGGAGTGGGGGTTACAGTTAGAGGCGCTGCTGAGATTGCTGTGAGCAACAGGACAGGTTTTCAGCGATGCAGAACTGAAAGATGTAGGTACACTTTCAGAGCAAGTGCTACAGAAAGAAGGGCATGTTTGCAGACTAGGGGTAGTCAGGAGGGAATATTCTCTCGCACAGTACACCCTGGGTGCCCTAGGAGGGTGATGTAAATTTGGGTAACATGGCTATAGCTGTTCTAGTCCCTTGAGGCAGATAGTGTAGGATTCCTGTGGGGGTTAGCCTGTTAACTAGTCCAGGGACTTCAGCACATGGTCTGCACTATCAGTGGCCAAAAGTAGGAGACGCCCAGTACTTAGGAAATGCCAAGTACACTAGCCAGTATCCAGAAAACACACCACAGAGTGCTTGTTATGAACCGTCAGCGAGTGCGGTGTACTAGGAGAGAGCTCTGCCTAGCCTGGGGTATGCCATGCGTTATATTCACTGGTTAGAGCACCATCAAATATAGTGAGTGTCTAGGAATGAGTTGCACTATAGGCACTGAGAGTAGCGCTATCATGGGCTTAGAGGGCTCACTAAAGATTGCGGCGAGAGATACATGTGCTCTGCAGGGCATGGAGGAGGTTAAAATGGTGACAGCAGCGTCATTCACTGCAACGCGGGTTGCAGCCGATCCAAAATGGCGATTCCCGCCGAGCCTAGATCGTGCACGTGCTGCGTGCAAGCAGGTTTGTAAAGAAATGTGGCGAGAAATGTGCAGGGGATTGGCGCCAAACCCAGATCCCCAGCCAAAAGGAGAGAGCGGCACAAAAGCCGAAACCACGCCCACCTGTGCAGTGACTGGCCGACAGACGAAGCCACATCACGCGAAGAGAAAGAGTGCCCCTCCTCTTGTTTCCACCAAAGGGAGGGGGCACACCAAGAACCACTCCGAGCAGTCCTCCCCAGCGGAAGGAGAGACAGGAAGTGAGGCCGAGGAGCTTCACTTCTGCTTGACTGGTGAAGGAGAAGGAGCTAAGAGCGAGACCAGCAAACTGAGCAACTCAACCCCCGCACAAAAGATGGCTGATCTAAGTGTGACCACGTATCAGTTTGCAGGAGGCTTCCTGGTTGTGGAGGTTGATGGCCGAGGGTATCTGCGGTGCCTGTGCATCCAATGCAGGACACCTGGACCGGCCCCAAGTACAGCGGCACGGTGCCCACAGTGTGGCACGTTCTACTTATGGCCTGTCATGGCCTATGATACAGACCCCGCGAGCTGCCTCTCCAGCAACCCTGATCGAGGTAGAGGAGGCGGAGGCGAAGGCTGTCCTGGTCCCCTATGTCACCACTGAGGTAGGGACCCAGGCCCAGTCATCAAGAGATGTCCCGATGGAAGAGAGCGCGACCGTAGTGGAGGTACCGGAGCGGGCCCGTTTCGTATCCATACCCACTGGCGGTGCTGCAAGGACTCGAGGTGATTCCCAAGAGGAGGAGCCGTTGCAGTCCTCATCGGATGAAAGAGACAGCCTGTCATCGGTGGTGATGTGCCGGCCGGCGGACCACCCCAGCTGTAAAGAAGAAGTCCCACTTACCTAAGAAATGGAGCAGACGAGTCCGGAGACCCCCCGACGGCGAGCGCTGGTGCGGCCTGAACCGCGTAGAAGTCCCACGGCCGTGGCGACTCCCAGTGCGGCGGCGATGGGATCCGAGACGGCTCCGGAGGAACCGCAGAGCATCGCCAGACAGAGGAGCGGTAAGAGGACACCACCACCCCCTTATTCCCACCAGGCGAAGGAGGAACCTATGGAGAGAAAGGGGCTTGAGGCCTACCTGCCCGTCCGCGACCCTGATGGTCCACCACCGCCCCTTCCGGTCCTCGACGCACTTCCGGTGCGGGACCACGGAGCGGTTGGAGATTCCGCGGCGACCAGCGATGACGTCACTTCCGGGTCAGACTGGCGCAGAGGCCCAGAAGCTTTGCTTTCTTCCCAGATGAGAGCGGGGTTGGAGGCTGAGTTTGAAGAGTTCAAGGGTCAAGTAGCCAAGAGAGGAGCCCGAAGTGCTGCCGACAGAGAAAGTAAGAAGCTACCCACCGGTCATGGCGTCGCCCGACTTAGAGACACTGTAACGGACATTGGCGATCCCCTGGTCACCGCCCCTAGCGCCGTTGCCCAGGCCATGCCACCGGGTCCTAGTGGGCGTAAGCTGGATAAGACGCCCAAGTATTCCACTGATTGGAGGGATTGGGAAATAAGTGATGAGGGTTCTGATGGGGAGATACCATTGTCAAGTGTTGTACGTGTACCTAACCCCACTGTGTTTAATCCTGTTCCTAGAGGTAGGGCCTGAGGGTCCCAAACTACTGCAAAAGCGGGTCATGTAAGTCCCATAACACATAAAATGAACCCCACGATTATTAGGAATGTTATCAGAGGTAGACGCAAAGGCTCGCACTCTATCGCGGCAGAGACATCAGGTGTATCCTCCAGAACAGAGTCCGAGGAAGGTATGAGTGTGTCATCATCATACGAGCACCGAGTTAAATGGTGGGTACTGTTCTTCACAGGGTATCATGAGGGGATGGACCGCACCAGATTTGTTTTGATCAAGAAAGAGATAGTAGATCACTGGTGGGATGTAGGCACCTTTTCTCCACAGGAGGTTGCCGATGAATTAGACAACAGGTACCGAGATATTGTATAAAAAGTAATTACCCCCAAAGGCTCATCCATTCTTTACGATGATGTTGCCCCTGAAGAGCCACGGTTCTGGGTACTGAAGGCAAGGCTGGGAACTGGAAACTGACTAAGTTAAGTAGGGCAGACAGAGCCATAGTGGCGAGATACTGGCAATCTCATGGCTATGAGTTTCCGTATGTGCCAGAGCCGATAATGCAGGAGATCGAAGACCAGAGAGATACCTGGCTCAGAGAAGCAGTTCTTGAGTATCTAAGAATCAAGTTTGGGAAAACTGTTTACTTAAGGGAGGATAAGATATGTGATGTGATCAAAGCTTGGAGTACAGGCAGGAATATCTAAATGCACAATGTCCTGTACAGACCGGAGAATTGGCCTGTACAACCCTTCTTTGTTAAGGTTGTGGATCACAACGGGCGGGAAGTGAGAAGCCTGATCCCATCATTATTATTGAAGTTAGGGTTCTCCATGTTGGGAGGTACCCAATGTTTATATATTCGCCATCATGGGTGTGACAGTCAAGTGTACATATACTAATCAATTCGATTAAAGCAGCAGATAAAGGTGGGAATGTTGTGATTTGGTCAAAAAATCAGTATGAAAAAGAGGTATTTAGGCAACTGAGGGATACGGAATGCTACTCTGAAGTTGGTTCAGACCCTAGAGCCAAATTTAAGATACAGAGGCGGCACATTTTATTTGAGTGCGCCTAGCTCCGCAAGCCTGGGGATGCTCCGGCATGCTAGCCGCACTACCTCTGCGCCCCCTGCACGCGCGTCCAGGGCTCCCCAAGGGAGCCCTGGTGTCCCGCGATGTGGGGGACGGCGGCAGGGGGTTCCGGGGGACCCGGCGGACCCGGCAGCGGGAGGGAGAAAGCCCTGATCGGAGGGCGCTCCTCCGTGTCTTCGGCACACGCCCGGCACCCTCTGGCGCGCGCCAGGTTACTGCTGCGGCCGAGAACGGGCAAATGCTCGAATAAACTCGGCCGCAGCAGTAGAACTGGACTGTATCCTGGAGAATGCCAGTTCACAGGGTACAATCATTTCCAAAATTAGCAAGGGTCTAATGTCAAAATTTCCTATTGTACCTACTTTTTACATTCTACCGGGTTCACAAAAAAACCCTGAATCCCCCTGGCAGGCCAATTGTGGTAGTGATAGGGGGTCTGAGTGAGCTTATCTGTCGTTTTATTGATGCTTTTCTGTATCCCTTAGTGGAGACTTTATCAACCTTTCTCCGTGACACTATGGATGCCCTATCTAGACTGAATGAGATTACGGTAGATGGAAATGTAATTTTAGCCACACGTGATGTGGAGGCCCTATATACCTCCATCCATCACCAGGATGGCCTCAGAGCGTCCCATGCTTTTCTATCCATGATAAATCTATCACACAACTTAGTAGATTTTTGATGGAGTTGATGTCTTTTATCCTAACACACAACTATTTTGTGTTTAAGAAATTTTTTTATCTTCAGTTAAGAGGTACTGCCATGGGAGCCGCTTGTTCTCCCTCGTACGCTAACCTCTTTTTAGGTTGGTGGGAGCGGGAGGTAGTCTTTATCGAAGAAATTAGGGAAATGACGGATCGGGTTTTGTTGTGGTTGAGATACATCGATGACATCCTAATCCTCTGGCAGGGAAGTGCAGAGGATTTTGGGGTGTTCGTCGATGTTCTCAACCACAACAACCTGAATATAAAATTAACATCAAAACACAGCTCTAGTTCTATTGATTTTCTAGATCTGTGTATCAGTATTGATGTCAATGGACAACTGAATACAGATATTTTTAGGAAGGAAACTGCCACTAATGCAATCTTACATGCTTCTAGCTCCTATCCAAGACACCAAATTTCGGGAGTTCCCATTGGCGAATTTATTCGCCGAAAGCGAAATTGCACTAATCCTAGAACCTTTGAATTAAGAGCAGCAGAGATGAAATCTAGGTTTAAATCAAGAGGGTACAGCCAATCTGTAATAAAACAAAGCTACGAACGTAGCAAAAACATGAGTAGGGCCTCCTTACTAAAACCCAAGATTAAGGATAAAAATACTCCAAATAAAATAATGTTTATTGGTACATTTAACCAACAATGGAACCATTTGAGAAGTATTTTGCAGCAACACTGGCCGATCCTCATGATGGACCCTGATTTAAAAGAATTTTTTGGGCCGAAAGTAGACCTAACTAGTAGGCGGTCCCCCAACCTTAGAGATAAGCTGCTCCACAGCCACTACATTGCGCATATGAATCCTAGCTTTTTGTCTTCTTTTGACAAAAGGGTTTTTTCAAATGTAGTGGCTGTTCTGCCTGCAAATTTGTACGGCAGATTTCTATTTTTTCTGACAGCAAGGGAATACAACAGTTTAAGATACACCAATTCTTAAACTGCCGCTCTAAGGGGGTAATCTACTGTCTCACATGCCCTTGCAATAAAATATACGTTGGCATGACTACGAGAGAGGTTCGTTTCAGGATATTAGAACATTGCCGGAACATAAAATCTGCACCAAGGGACATAGAATCCTCTAAAAAGATCATGACAGTTGCCAAACATTTTTTACATGAACATGGGGCCGATAATTCGGTTCTATCTGCATTTGCCATAGAACGTGTCTCTTTGGGGATACGGGGTGGCGATATTGAAAGAGCACTTCTTCAGAGGGAATGCAGGTGGATTGTTATTTTGGGCTCAATGCTACCCCAAGTTCTGAATGACTATTTGGGGTTTTCAATGTTTTTGTGATTAATGATGTCATATGTTTTTCCCTAAACTTTTTTCTTCCCCCGCTCTCTAATTGAAATAATTTTTTGGCCTTATTTTAAAGGGATTCAATGGTCAGCTTTTAGGTTTTTGACTGTTTTTTATGTTGTATTTATTTACAGTTATTTACAATAATGTTCTCCTTGTCTCCCCCAATTTTCCCTTTTTGGCTAGTATTTTTAGAATTTAATCATAATAGTTGTTTTTATGTATTCAGTTCATTAACTATTTTCTTTTCTTTCTACTATTCTAGATATTCTTAATACGCTCAATTTATTTTGAAATATTCTCCTCAGAGTGGAGATACTACATGAATGGAATATTTGTCTATTCTTTTTTCCTGATGAAGGCTGACACCTGCTAGATCTCTGCTGCTATTCTGAAATCACAGGACAACTTGTGATGCAGCAAAAAGATGATATTATATGTTTGAATAGTGCATTGTAATAGTCAAAATAGTAGACCCTTTCCCTTTAAATCTCTCTCCTTGATGATCGTGAAGTCCTCCATTGCGCATGACAAAATACAGGCATTCTTTCCATGTCTGGTATTGGAAGCAGGAGTTGAGTAATTACAGCACAACATAGCAAGGCACTCAATGTGGAATCTTGCCATGCGCATTCGCGGGAACTCGATCCTTTTCACGAATGGATGAGAGGCTTTTGGCGCGAAACTGACGTCATCACCTACTGCCTTGTGGTATTCATTTGCTACTGGTCCTGACTGCTGGCCTCGTTTGGACTCTATATTTTTGGATCGGACTCTCTTTATATGTTGGTGATTCACTCCGGCTGGGGTGACCCCGTCCAGGACTCTAAGCTGCACTGAACTCAGACCATCTATGCACCAACAGGAGCTGAGTATACTCTTTACTCCGGTTCATTTATATGCCATTGCAGTATTCACCAGTTAATTCACTGGTATTCAATTTTTCAAGTGAATGACCAGTTCCCTGTATGTGATCACACTGTAGGTTTATGTTTATGTCACTGAATAATTTCCATTGCTCCTCCTCTTTTCATGTGAGCAGATGGTGGCGCTGTGAGTAAGGAGCAGGTAGGTATCTGGGTAACAGTTAGAAGGGGAAGCAGGGTGAAGAGGAAGAGGCAGGACAGTTCTGAGCTGACCCATCCCAATAGATTTGCTATATTGAGTGAAGATATTGGGAGTGTTAGGGGCAGGAATGGCAAGGCTGGGGGAGACTGATTCCTCTAGTAGTCAGGGGAATAGTTCCTCCAGCCAAGAGGGGACTCAGGATACTCAGAGATCAAGAAAGATTGTGGTGATACTGAACTCCATTATTAGGAAGGTATATAGGGCAATTTGCTGCCATGGCCACATGAATTGAACAGTTTATTAACTCCTAAGGGCTCAAAATTGGCACATTACGGATCGGGTAGACAGATTTTTGGGAGGGGCTGGGACTGACCCGGCAGTCTTGGTACACTTTGACACCAATGACAAAGTTCGAGACATATGGAGGGTCCTAAAAAATGATTTCAGGGATCTAGGTCGAAAGCTTAAGGCAAGGACCTCCAAGGTAGTATTTTCTGAAATACTACCAGTGCCACATGCTACTCCAGGGAGACTGTCGGAGATTAGGGAGGTTAATGCATGGCTAAGAAAGTGGTGTAGGGTTTTGGTTTCTTAGAGCACCGGGACTTCTTTTCTTAGAGGTTCAATCTTTATGGTAGGGGCGGATTGCAACTCAATCTTCTGTGCTAGGGGGGAGATTGTTAAAGGGGTTGGAAGATATTTTAAGCTAGGATGGAGGGGTGAGTGCCAAGAAACAGATAACAAACTAAATAGAATAGATGGAGATGGGGAAATAGTAAGGGGTCATGGAGATAGAATGAAACAAGAGCGAGTTTAGCAAGTGATGTAATAAAATTTACAAAAGGGCAATCAAATTAGCAAAAATGGATAACGAAAAAAGTATTGCAATAGAAAGTAAGATCAACCCTAAAACGTTATGTATGTTCCTTAGTAGCAAGAAAAAATAGAAAAGAAAATATAGGACTCTTTCTGTGTGAGATTGGCAGTCTGATTATTGAAGATAATGAAAAAGCAGAGTATTAAACAAATTCTTTGCCTTTTTGTTAACCAGGGAAGGATCCATTTCAATTTGACAATGTTGTAACAAGAAGGTAAAATGGCTGCTCACTGTAGGTGGAGTGTATCAGGATGGAATATGGCCCAACCCAACAGCTGATTCTATAAAGGTTTGGGGGGGGGGATGTTATATTAGGTGAGGATTGGTCTAGTCGCACAGCTGGTCCCAATAGGTTGGAGAGGGATGGATGTTAGAGGTATGCCATATAGACCTCCTTGAAAAGGGGAGTTTTCAGAGAGTTTTTAAATATCTGAAAGCTGGGGTAGAATCTGATGGTACTTTGCAGCCCTATTGGCATATCTGTGGCACCTGTCTACTTGCCATTATGCATTATGGGGCTTGGAGTCCCCGCGGAGCCCTGTTCTTCTAACGGCCGCCTCTCGCGCAATCTGCAATCTCACTGCGCATGCGTGCACAACCTCAACATGGCGGTGTCCTGCACTGGGAGCCGTCGGGAACCTCCAGCGCCGCTCAACAACTCCCTGCAATGCCTGCAACTTCCCCCACTGTAGCGTAGGTAAGCAGGGGGAGACTGGGGGGCCAGGGGACTGGATAGAGACCCTGGTATATGTAAGTGATTCGGAATTTGATGAGCAGCAAGTAGAGCGATTTAATGTGGAGATGAGCAGAGATTGTTTTGGGAGAAAATGAAATTATTATAGCAGCAGAGTTTTGTATATATTGTAAAGAACAATGTTGTGAGGCGGGGAGGTCTGTTGTAGTATAGTCTGTTCTAATTATAAAAATGGGAGAGCATAAAAGCATGCATTGAAGTTTTAGTAATTGACAGAGGAAAGGGTGGATCTTGGAAATATTATGGAGGAAGAAATGACAAATTTTAGCCATGCTTTGAATGTGAATATAGATGGAAAGTGATGAGTCAAATGTCTCTTTCTCTCCCCCTCTCCCTCCCCCTCTCCCTCTCTATCTCCCTCTCTATCTCCCTCTCTCCCTCTCCTTTCAGGCTTATTCACAAAATTGGCTAAATATTTAGCCCACATTTATTACAGTGATAAAATGTGCAATATTACTGCATTATATAACCATTAAAGCTTTTATGAATACAGAGTTAAATGTTATGCACATTTTTTGGAAAATATCATAAATCAGCAGCTATATCGACCATTAGTGAATCTAATCCTTAACGTTTTCACAATATTCACAATGTTCCCTTAATTATATATATATAAATAAATAATACACCAGTAACCCCTTCAGTTCCCTAACATTTTGGCATGCACAGCAATGACACAATAGGCTGGCGGTGGCCCTCGGGTGTTCCCGCAGGGGTCCCCGCTTGCCTGCAGTATCAAGTCTGTGCACCCAAAATATAAGTGAAACACACATAAATACTTTGAAATAAATAAGCAGAAAAAGAGTCAATGTTATGTCCTCTAACACCTTAATTACCGTAGCGGTTATAAAACGCTACCGTCATTAAGGGGTTAACCCATCTTCACCCACCACTCTGAAGGCCTAAGCACAACCCCCACTACTCACCCCCATGAGGCATAACCACCATCACCCCCAACACACCGGGAGGCCTACCCTCTGTCCCTTGGGGACAATACCCCCCACCCCCAATACCCACATTCAAAACAATACACACACCCGCAATAAACATAACATTTATTAAAAAACTATACATAACCCACCCACACCATACTGTATAGCAAATATATTGTGGTGTTACTTAACCCCTTATTAACAAGAAGGGTTAATAAGCGCTAAAGTTATTAATGGGTTAAGCCACCCTACACCCATAAATTTGTAGAGTGGCTTCATCATTCTCTTTATATACCGGCGTATAAGACGACTGGGCGTATAAGACGACCCCCCAACTTTTCCAGTTAAAATATAGAGTTTGGGATACACACACACACACACACACACACACACACACACACACACACACACACACACACACACACACACACACACACACACACACACACACACACACCACTATATATATATATATATATATATATATATATATATATATATATATATATATATACACACACACACACACACATCACTACATACACACACACACACACACACACACATCACTATACACACACACACACATCATTATACACACACACACACACACCACTATACATATATATATATATATATATATATATATACACACACACACCACTATACACACACACACATCATTATACACACACACATCACTATACACACACCACTATACATATATATATACACACAAACACACACATCACTATATACACACACACACATCACTATATACACACACACACACACACACACACATCACTATATACACACACACATCACTATATACACACACATCACTATATACACACACACACACACACACACACACACACATCACTATATACACACACATCACTATATACACACACATCACTATATACACACACATCACTATATACACACACACATCACTATATATATACACACACACACACACACACACACACACACACACACCACTATACACACATCACTATACACACACACACACACACACACACATCACTATACACACACACACACACACACACACACACACACACACACACACACACACACACACACACACACACACACACACACACACACACACACACATCACTATATATACACACACACACACACACACACACATCACTATATACACACACATCACTATATACACACACACACACATCACTATATACACACACACACACCACTATATACACACACACACTCACACATCACTATATACACACACACACACACATCACTATATATACACACACACACACACATCACTATATACACACACACACATCACTATATACACACACACACATCACTATACACACACACACACACACACACACACACACACACACACACACACACACACACACACACACACACACACACACACACACACACACATCACTATATACACACACACATCACTATACACACACACATCACTATACACACACACACACACATCACTATACACACACACACACACACACACACACACACACACACACACACACACGAAAGTACTACTGTACTGTATGCTCGGCTCCCCACGCTGCTGAACACTGGAGGAGTAAAGACAGGAAGAGGAGGGCTTGTGTCTGTGTGCAGAGACGCCCCGCCCCCTCGGCAAGCACAGGGAAACAGCAGTAGCATGGAGCTTCTGCCTGCCACTGCTCTGCTCTGCCCCCAGGTTTCGCCGCACAGGCTGCGCCCCCCAGTCGGCGTATAAGACTATACCCGGCGTATAAGACGACCCCCGACTTTTGAGAAGATTTTCCTGGTTTAAAAAGTCGTCTTATACGCCGGAATATACGATATATATATATATATATATATATATATATATATAAAAAATAATATTTTAAATATATCTTTATAAATATATGTAAAATATAAGTATGATTAAGCAATCTACAAAGAAATGGGAAAGGATATGCATGTAGCAATGGAAAACATCCGATCTGTAATTGACAACATCACTGCCAAATTACAAACAAAGCCAAATGGAAAAAAAAACACATCTCCAAAGACAATACAGCAAGCACCTATCCAAACCAGTAAAGAGTAAATTGCAATAAAACATACAATTGAACAATGTGTACATGATGCAAATAATATTTTCCTTCATGTACACAATAGCAATCAATGGTCCAAAACAAATACACGATTGAAAGTAAACATTCAATATAAACAAAGCAAGTAGACAATAATAAATTACCAACACACAATTAATGCCCTTCGAAATACATTACAAGCAAATCTGAACCAAAAACCCTAATCAAGATTGTTATGCAAACACAAAACCATGGAAAAAACAAATCTATTTCTAACTAACAAGATCATACACAATCGAAATTCACCAAATAAGCCACAATAAACAATTAAGGCAGGGTCCCAACATACAGTATACCCATGCAATCACCATCATCTGAAATGACATAACTACTTCTACATTACATTTCACACACACACAATAGTAACCAAACAGGGAAAAGACTTATAGAAGACATGGAAAAATGCAATAAACATGTGAAAAACAACCCTTTAATAAACATGTATGTATATAGCTCCATAGGGATCTATATACATACATGGGCATGAAATGGACATTAAAATTTAAATCAGACTTGTGATAAAAAAATAAACAAAAAGTTACAGCTTACATAAAAAACATGTCTTTACTTTACTTACCATTAGATGACCAATGACCGACTTCCGGGGGAACCGCTATGTCTGCAACTAATCCAAAGACAGGAACCAGGAACCCATAAAATAATAAACCTTTGTAATCCAATGTGGTGTCTTCTTTCTTGTCTTTATAATCCATACCGTCTGTGGTCTTCTTTTCTGTGTCTTCTTCACCGTCTGCGGGGTCTTCGGGGTCTTCTGCCTTCTTCTTCTGTGACGCACGTCCATCTTCTTCAGAGGGGAGGTCCTCTCCCCATGGCGTCAAGCTGGAAAATGAGACGACATAGGCTTTTATAGGCCTATGATGTCACATTTTCGTCATGGTTCCCACGGACCTGATTGGGCTGTGAAAACCATGTGTTTTGGCCGAGAAAAAAAAAATGATGACGTCATTTAAAGGCAATGAAAGCACAGCCAATCAGAATGGCTTTGCTTCAATTGCCTTTAAGATGATATCATGAAAAAAAACATGGCCGGCCTCACATGGTACGGTAGCCAATCAGAGCATGGGAACTCCATCCCACGCTGATTGGCTCTAGTACAAATAGTAACAGAGGCTTGGGGGAGAACGGATGTGATGTCATTGAAAGCCTGTCACATGGTACTAGAGCCAATCAGAGTTGGGATGGAGTTCCCATGCTCTGATTGGCTACCGTACCATGTGAGGCCGGCAATGTTTCTTTTCATGACGTCATCTTAAAGGCAATTGAAGCAAAGCCATTCTGATTGGCTGTGCTTTTATTGCCTTTAAATGACGTCATCATTTTTTTTTTCTCAGCCAAAACACGTGGTTTTCATGGCCCAATCAGGGCCGTGGGAACCATGACTAAAAAAATGTGACGTCATAGGCCTTTAAAAGCCTATGTCGTTCATTTGGAAGGCAGACGCCGAGGAGGAAGGACCACCTACAGAAGAAAGAAGACCAGGGCGTGGCCGAAGATGACAAGAAGACCCCGGAAGAAGATACAAGAAAGTAGAAAACAGATGAAGATGGATTACAAATAGAAGACCCCTGAATTGTCGTGTTTTATTATTTTAAGGTTTATTATTTTGTGGTTTATTATTTTATGGGTTCCTGTGCGTGGATTGGTTGGAGAGTAAGCTGTTCAACGGGAGTCGGTGAGTGGGTCAAGTAATGGTAAGTGAACAAAAGAAATTTATTTTATTTAACTTGTTCTTTTTTTGTTTTGTACATGTGTTTTTTTTTTTTTGGTATATCATTTCTTGCCCCTGTATGTATGTATGTATGTATGTATGTATGTATGTATGTATGTATGTATAGATCGATATATACATACAGGGTAAGAAATGATGTTGTTTTAAAAGCTTGGTTTGCTGTGTTTAAAATGTTTCTGCTTATGCTGTATGCATAAATGTGTGTGTAATGTATTTAAAAATTAGCTAGATGTAATTGTTGGTCTTGTATGGTGTACTTTAGCTCATGGTGAGGCTTGCTTTTGTATATTGTATTCTTTTTGGTACTTATATGTTGTCTAATGGTAACTTGTTCTGTTTAACGATTGAAAGAGTTAATTGTTTAATTGTTAGGGATGGAATTTAAATTGTTTAGTGATTTAATTAATGAATGCTAATTGATTTATGGTTACTTGATTGGTTTAAATAGTATACTTGTTTGGATGTATTGGTATTTTGTTTGGAATATGTTATTGTTAACATTCATTGGCAGAGTGTTCATGGTGCATAGATTGTATGCATCATGTATACAATGTAAATGCAATGTTTTGAGTGGCATTTGAGGCTTTTGATTGGCATTTGAGGATATTGATTGGAAAATGATATTGGATTTTTGTTAGGAAATATGATTTTATTGTTCTGTGTCTGTATGGAGAAGTGGTATTTGTAATAGAGCATGTTTTTCATAACCCTTCTACATTTATTTGTATATTGGTTCATCATGTGTGTATATATATATATTTATATATAAATATATTTATATATTTATTTATATTTATATGTATGTGTATATATATAGTTGGATGATGAAGCCACTGTACAAACGAATGGGTGAAGGTTGTTTATCGGTCCAGGTTGGCTTAACCCCTTAATTACCTTTGCGGTTATTATCCGATAAGGTGATTAAGGGGTTAATTGATATCTGAATGTAATTGCAATGTATTTGCTATGTATTGGCTATGTATTTTGTGGGCAACGAAAGACAAGGATGTTGCTGGCGACGGGGGCTTCTTATTGATGAGGTCAGTAGTACTTTATTTATTTTAATATGCTAGTTAATGTGTTTAATAATGGGCAAATAATCTATTATCCCTATCTGGATAATAGTTATTTTGCACATTATTGTACTGTAGGTGTTGGGGGGGGGGTGTATGTATTGAATGTATAGGTCTGGTTTATTTATTTTACATTCAGGGTTTGTTCCTGGTTCTGCGTGAGACCTCTGGAGACCACCTGAGGTATCCTCGGGTATCTCACGTGTATCAGGCTGCGTGGACCTGCGGGGAAGAACTGGTGGCCTCACATCTGTGGGGGCACCACGGACCCGTAGTCTGCGGGGAAGAATCGGTGGCCTCACATCCGTGGGGGCACCACGGACCCGTAGTGTGCGGGGAAGAACCGGTGGTCCCACATCAGTGGGGGCACCACAGACCCATAGTGAGCACCCGTCAGTCCCCAGACCCCCATGAGAACCACCCGAGGCCCCTCAGACACCTGTGGTTCTGACCCGGGGCTCCCAGAAATCCGTGGGCCTACTGTGGGGACCCAATTATGGCCCACGGTTACCCACGGAGACCACCTGGGGGCCATGGCGCTTGGCGGGACCCACCAACAGGCCTCCAGAACCTGTATGAAACAAGTTGCTGATACCTTGTAGGTCTGTCAGGTGACCCGTCAGGCCCGCCGGGGACTCGCGTGTGCCTGGGGTATGAACCCTGTATGTAAAAGGATAAATCATGTATTTATGGGGGGGCACGGGGGTGGGTAATGTATTTAATAAATAAAATAATGTTTATTGTGGGGCAGTGTATTGTTTTAATTGTGGGTACTGGTGGGGGGAGGGGGTATTGGCCCCAAGGGTATGTGGGTAGGCCTCCCTTGTGGGTAGTGGGTGAGGGTGGTTAGGCCTCACGGGGTGGGGGGTTAGTGGGGGAGGGTATGTAGGCCTCCCGAGTGGTGGGTGAGGGTGGGTTAACCCCTTAATGACTGTAGCGGTTAATAACCGCTATGATGATTAAGGGGTTAGGGGACATTACATTGGATGTTTTTATTCTTGTTTCTGTTTTGCAGCAGCAGAGGGGGCATGGGCAGGATGAAGATGAGGATGGCCTTCATCGTGGCAGCCGGACATGGGTGAGTGCTATATGTATTTAATGTATTTATTGTTCTTTATGTATTTTAAATGGACAAATGCACTATTATCCATTTGTGGATAATAGTAATTGTGCCCATTACTGTATTGTATGTTGTATATTGCAATGTTTATTGGGGGCAATTGTCCCCAGCGGCTATCCGCTATGGTAATGAAGCAGCAGTAATGTATTTTAATAATAGTGTGCGGGAGCAGGGGATCCCCTGAGCTGAACCGCATTGATTTGTGGCTCAGGGACCCCCTGTTCACTGTACAATATTATTAAAAATACATTCATGCTGCTTCATTACCATAGCAGATAGCCGCAAAGGTAAGGAATGAGTGTTTATTGATATGTGTGTTTTATTCATACTGTAGATGTGCAGAGTGTCTCCGGAGCTGAACCGCTTTGGTTTTAGGTCCGGGGACCCCCTGCTCCCCGAGATACAGTCACGTGATCGGGACATTTAAATGCAGAGGGATACCGACACCTCATAAAGGAGCCTGTATCTCGGGAAGCAGGGGGTCCCCGGACCTGAAACCAACGCGGTTCAGCTCCGGAGACCCCCTGCACATGTACACTATGAATAAAATGTTATTTTAAATAATTTTTAATGTGCCGATGTTTGCGCAGAGAGAGCGGCGGATCTCTCTCTGCTGCAGACACATCTCGGCAGAGGACGGCTTCTCGGCAGCTTCTCGCCAGGCAGCCTGTCTCGCCACAGGTTACTTGCCATTATTTCAAATGGTGGTGGCCATTCGTTCGCCGGGATTAGGCCCTTCCTGCATACAGCGAGGTTAACTCCCCAAAAACATGGCGAATTCAAACCCTGGCGAATGCAATTTTCCGATGCTTTCTGCATAGGCCCCTGTGTGTTCAAATGCTTAAAAGATTTCTTGAAAAAGACCTGTTGGTCGAAACGTCGTGTGGCACAATAAATTCATTATTTTGAAATCCGTGTAGCGCTGGATCTCTCTCCTTTTTCCTCAGTGTACTTTGGAAATTCCTGGCAGGTACTTCCTTGAACCAGCAGCACCGGTAAACTGTATGTATTTGTTTATATATTGTGGTGTGCAGCCTTAACCCCCCTTTACATTAAAAGATTTCTAAGCCTTGATTTTAGAGGCTCCTTTTAATATAAAATTTTAATTTTTGCTTATACCGTCTGCTCTGTTGTTGTGTCTCTCTTTCTGAGGTCACCAGGACCACCTGACATCACACCAACCACTGTGCTATGGTTGCCACTGATTTGGATATGCCTATTTATATCATTACATTGTGAGTATAAATATTGAAGGTTACACCACACTTCTAATCACATATGCACTAGCAATATTGCCCTATGTAGTTCGTTCTTTCTTTACATGGTGCAGGCCCCCACTCCCCTTACCTTTTGGAGAACAAGCTGACAACTCTCTGACAAATAATAGAAGAACCAGTTAACAGCTCCCAACCTGTTACCCAGGATCTGAAATTTGTGCAGTAGAATGTTGGGATTCTGAAAGTCAAATGCCTTTGCAGGAATTACATATGTTAGTTGACCCTGCTATATAGTGAATCTAGGCCCAGATAAATTAAAACATTGGCACCAGTACATAACGCCAATTTTATTTATCAACCTAATCACTAAAACAGAACAACAAGCACTAATGTAGTGTTAATATTTTTTTTGGAGCATATTCACCAATAATGAAAAGTTCAGTCCGCGCTCTGGCTCTTTAAACTTGGAGTGTTGGTCCCTCTCAGTTCTCTTGCTGCTTCTATGTTTATGAGGTGTCTCCCCCACCTCCAAATGTGGTCTCCACCGGAACCCCGATGGTGATACCAATATGAGCAAAACAAGAAAAAACACAAAAGCGCACCAAGATGAGAGATAGATATTGTATTAGCAACAAATAATAAAATTAGTAACTTACATATAAAATTTCTTTAATAATCCCCGATTCTGGTGTCTATCACAGGAGTAGGGCATCACATAGGAAGTATGAAGGGTAATCTCAGTTCTGAGAGATCAGACCCGCGCGCTGGGGCTGTCTCTGTTCACTCTCCTGTCCTCCACGTGTGGTAGCGTGGTGCGGAGTGTAGCGCGCATGTGCAGGAACCGGGGCCTTCAATAGGTGTCCTTAGGATGCCTGTCCGTTTTTGATAGCATAGAAACGATCGGAAATAAGCAGGAACGGTACACTTGAGTGTGTACTGGTGGTGGGTAGTAAAACCGCCAGCCACAACAGTCGCGACGCGTTTCGTTTAACAAAGTAAACTTCTTCAGGCGATATCTGGGACACCTGTTTAGGGGTCCTTTATAGGTCTAATTCTGTGCATCATTGGTTAATACCTAATGGCTGCATGGCCAATCAGGCTCATATACTGATAGGGGCGGGCCACAATAGGAAGACCTCCCTGTTAGTGCATTTGATCCAGTAATGAATTCGATGTGAATTCAGTAATGAATTATGGGCATCGAACATATAACAACTAATGTACGGGCTGGTAACATAGATCTTCAGATTGCAAAAAGGGAGCAATTCTGGATATTTACCCTCCAATCCAAGTACCCGGGGGGCTTGAACGACTATGTGGAATTAACCCCTTTTTTGAGGTGAAACCATGCATACTGCAATTTGATACAAACATTGGTCTAATACCTTTTTTATCTGTTTTTTATCTGATTTTTTAGCTACTTTATCATTACAGTGGTTTTTATTCATTTTATAAGCCTTTTTTTTTTTTTTTTCTACCTCCTTTTTTTTTTTTCCACTTTTTCTTCAATTCTTCCCCTCCCCCCACCCACCTTTCCATTTGTTCTATTTCCCATATTTTAAAAGTTATTTATATGTCATTTAATGTTATTAATGTTGTTATCCAGTATGCACATATACTTTGTTTTTTATGCTACTACTATGCATATTTTATTGCACTTGACTATTTGGGACACATGATTTTGGCTCCCCTTTAAGGTCTGTTTACCTTTCTATTTACACTTATATATATACTCAATTAGTGTAATTCATTACTGGATCAAATGCACTAACAGGGAGGTCTTCCTATTGTGGCCCGCCCCTATCAGTATATGAGCCTGATTGGCCATGCAGCCATTAGGTATTAACCAATGATGCACAGAATTAGACCTATAAAGGACCCCTAAACAGGTGTCCCAGATATCGCCTGAAGAAGTTTACTTTGTTAAACGAAACGCGTCGCGACTGTTGTGGCTGGCGGTTTTACTACCCACCACCAGTACACACTCAAGTGTACCGTTCCTGCTTATTTCCGATCGTTTCTATGCTATCAAAAACGGACAGGCATCCTAAGGACACCTATTGAAGGCCCCGGTTCCTGCACATGCGCGCTACACTCCGCACCACGCTACCACACGTGGAGGACAGGAGAGTGAACAGAGACAGCCCCAGCGCGCGGGTCTGATCTCTCAGAACTGAGATTACCCTTCATACTTCCTATGTGATGCCCTACTCCTGTGATAGACACCAGAATCGGGGATTATTAAAGAAATTTTATATGTAAGTTACTAATTTTATTATTTGTTGCTAATACAATATCTATCTCTCATCTTGGTGCGCTTTTGTGTTTTTTCTTGTTTTGCTCATATTCACCAATAGTATTAACACAAAACAGCATGCAAATGAAAATGTAATGGACAATTCATTATTCATGAGCAACTAGCATACTACAGTATTCACATGCCTAACTGGAGCTAATGGATTATCATTTGTTCACCAACCCAAGGCTTGTATTAGGCCTATGTTGCATATGTATATAATAGCCACTGTAGACAAGATAAGAATTATCCAAGTTAAATAAACGTTGAACAAATTGTTAAACATTTGTCATATTTAACATTATATAAACATACATTTAAATCATTATTAAGTGGCCATGGCCCCTTGAGTGCCAGCAAGGCTACATAAAAAGAGACACACAAAGGGTTAATGACCACTTAATGTATATCGAAAAGTATATATCACCGGGTATGTCCATCAGTACATGTTTCTCTCCACATAGTGTACATGCTATGTAAGTCCTGTTAAGATCCAGGCATTAGCAGGTTAATCTATGGGCAGGTGATCCCACTTCTGCTTCCCTTGAAAGTGAAGGAAGGTAGGTGGTGACTTATGGCCTGTGTACATCCCCCTTGTAGGTGGGTACAGTCCATGAGCCCGCACCTTCCAGAGTTTTCTATGGGAGTAGCCAAAAGTTAGTGGGTCTTCCTCTCAGCCCTTGAGAGAAGAGGCTCTGAGCTCCCCAGGAAGTGAGGAGTGAGAGATGGTCCTTGTCCTCTGCTCCCCAGTGAGAGAGGACAGAGCTGTAAGCCTTCTCCATGGCAGGGAGACCATCAGGATCGGAGCCCTATTGATGGGGATGCACTATCTTGAAAGCCTGGGGCTATTGGAGGATGTGATGGGCTGCAGAAGGAGAGCTGATGCGGAATGCCCTGTAATAAAGTATGTTCAAAGATACCTCTGCCTCTGGTGTCAGTTCCTGGACAGGAGGGATATGTTTGTGCAGTGATGGGGGCTGACACCTACACTCCGTGGGTTCCATCACCGCTGGAGGCGCTGACACTAACTCAGAAGAACCCAGAGAGTGGTCCTGTTCCTGTCTCCTTACCACCTGGCAGACCACTCAGACCTCCTGCAAACCTACAGGTAGAGCACCATACACACGTGGTAATACGCCTACTCCCAAACACTGGTCCCTAAGTGAGGTTGAGGGGGGGGGGGAATCATGTTACATATAATTGACTGTTTTCTATGATATTAGTTTTTTAATAGTACAGGTCACTACAGTATAGCCTTAATAACCAGCTTTGGTGCCCTGGGAGTAGTTAGGACCCTCCCAAAGGAGGAAGGTGGGGTTTACTACAGGAGTAAAGAAAGCAATACCTTACTAGTTTCTTTGGTATACATGAGTGGCTTAGGTAATCCAACATTGGGTATACAGATGCAGCGGCCGTTATCCGAACATTTCACGATTTGTATTCCTGGGCATACCCAGGTCGTGCCGCATGATTTCTTCAAACTTTCCCGCATTAAGACGCGTGTTTACTAGTATTTTTATCAGGTGTTGTTTTCTTAGGCCTCGTTCAGGGTGCTGGCTTCGGAGGGAGGGCGTGCTTGCGTGCGAGCTGCCATGGGACACAATGTATTCAAATTGAATACTGGTTGTCAGGGTAGCAGCTGCCCTGTCTCCGAAGTACAGAGTTGACGCTGGCTACAGTTTCAATAAACAAGCCAGGTTGTTTTTTGAAGCTGCAGCAGCCTCACTGGGACCTCGGCAGCCAATGAAATCATTCTTGAGAATGATTTCAAGATTGCAACTTTTGATCCCTTACCTCAGGTCTGTAGCCCCGCCCCCTCCCCGCCTCCTCAACTCCTGAAAAAGTCTGCTGGGGAGGATGTGCACACATCGCCCAGCAGACTGCCACCCGCCCTCGCGAACGCCCTCCAACTCCTGACTCTAGCACCCTGAACGAGGCCTTAAAATCTAAAATCTAAGTCATTTGAAGATTAACGTTACGAGTTCATACTGTGTATTGTACATGGGAAAGAAGTCCTTTCTGAGGCTCCTTAGCCATACAAAAATACTCTAACTGTTGAAGATTACGGGTGTGATTGGCGGAATTCACGGCAGCGTTCATGGAATAATAACGAGTGAATGCCGCGTGGAATACAGCAGAGTTAATGAAAACAGCTCAGTGAAATGTTCGGATAACAGCCTCTGCATCTGTATATTAACACATTTGTACTGTAGCACCAGTTAGGTGCCAGATAGGCATTGGTGGCACATTACTTGCTAGCTACTCTGTCTACGATAGATATTAATAACATATATAGGTTTGAATTAACCCATTTAGTTCCTAAAGACATTCTTTTGCAATATAAATAAGGAATGAAATAATTTTCAGTCATAGAAAATCCTATCATACATATCCCTATGGTAGAACAGTGAATATTACTAGAAATGATGAAAAACATATCTTTGAGTTAACTCATATTTTATAGCTTGTTATTTATAGTTTGAGTTACTTATAGGAAAAAAAGAATGGTGTATATAGCGGTAAAAGGCTGTGAATATATAATGAACAGTGTATATAAACATATAAGGTGATAAAAAATGTGTGTGACCTTACACACTATACCTTAATAATGTAAGGCTAGGCTGCCAAGTGAAACTAACCCAAAACACAGTTAGTACAAAGCAAAAGAACAACAATACAAACCGGCGCCTACAGAGTCCCATATAGGAAAAAAGTTCAGTCCACTGGTAAAGAAGTGTCCAGAAATGTCCAATCTTGCACTTCACGCTCCACAGCAAGATGTTACAAGAAGCATGTGATGCAAAGAGAGAGAAAAGAGAGAAAAATCATAGTGCAACAATGCTACAGTATAAACACATAAGACAAACAGGACACGACAATACTAGACAAACACAAGCAAGGCTGACAAATAATACAAGAGTTAATTTAATACACAAAAAATATAAAACACACAAGGCAGATGACGGATCCGGTGGTAAAACCGGAATCATACTTACAGGACGTTCGTTTAATACAGACAGGGGTGTATGGTGAGTGATGCACGGCCGTGGCGTCTGATGGATGCGTGGCATCCAGGAGTTGCTCCAAACACTGTCCCTAGCTCCGCAACCGGATGTGCGTCACCGGGGGTGGGTCTCAGGCTCCCCAAACGCTGTCTGCCACTCCGTGGCCGGAAACACGTCACCGAGGGCGGGTCAAAATGCCAAAAAACCCTTCTCCTACTGCTGTACCTCGATCACTCCTGTGGGTACTCTGCCTTAGTCCAAATAAACTCTCACAAACTGCCCAACGCGTTTCGTGCGCGTACGCATTTCTTCAGGGGATAATGGACACAGGACGTCTGATTTGCGTGCATCTATATGAGACCATGTGCATACATATATAGAATGTATTTATTCATTGGCAGGATATATATGGTCTATTGCTATTTACAATGGATAACCATACGTTGGTTTATTAATACTCCATTGAGAGTCTATATGCATTTTTGTAATTGTGTTAATGTTATTGTATTGTCTTTTTATTTTTTAATATAAGTTCCATAGTGTAGTGGTTATCACATCTGCTTGACACGCAGAAGGTTCTGGGTTCTTAACCCAGTGGAACTACCTATTTATATATATTTTTTTATATATATACAAATAATTGTGTTTTAACAAATATATACATTTTTATAGGAATATTTTTAGGTAGACTGCAATAGATATGTCATTAATATAGATAACCATACGTTGGTTTATTAATACTCCATTGAGAGTCTAAATGCATTTTTGTCATTGTGTTAATGTTATTGTATTGTGATCGTGTGCTATTTGTATTGTTAGTGAGGCTGTGTTTATACAGGACATGACTGACATGTGATTAGACCAATCCCGTTTGATCTTTGGCTTTGTGGGCGGTACAACCCTTATCCAATGGTTTTCATCCTGTCAATATTTAAAGATCTCATGTCCTGTGTCCATTAACCCCTGAAGAAGTGCGTACGCGCATGAAACGCGTTGGGCAGTTTGTGAGAGTTTATTTGGACTAAGGCAGAGTACCCACAGGAGTGATCGAGGTACAGCAGTAGGAGAAGGGGGTTTTGGCATTTTGACCCGCTCTCGGTGACGTATTTCAGGCCACGGAGTTGCAGACAGCGTTTGGAGAGCCTGAGACCCACCCCCGGTGACGCACATCCGGTTGCGGAGCTAGGGACAGTGTTTGGAGCAACTCCTGGACGCCACGCATCCATCAGACCCCGCGGCCGTGCATCACTCACCATACACCCCTGTCTGTATTAAACGAACGTCCTGTAAGTAGGATTCCGGTTTTACCACCGGATCCGTCATCTGCCTTGTTCATTTTATATTTTTTGTGTATTAAATTAACTCTTGTATTATTTGTCAGCCTTGCTTGTGTTTTTCTAATATTGTCTTGTCCTGTTTGTCTTATGTGTTTATACTGTAGCATTGTTGCACTATGATTTTTCTCTCTTTTCTCTCTCTTTGCATCACATGCTTCTTGTAACATCTTGCTGTGGAGCGTGAAGTGCAAGATTGGACATTTCTGGACACTTCTTTACCATTGGACTGAACTTTTTTCCTATATGGGACTCTGTAGGCGCCGGTTTGTATTGTTGTTCTTGAGTTATTTATAGCATACCTGTAGTTAACACATTTTCCTTATCCCAACCGTTTATAAAGAAATAATTCTTAGTGAATGCACAGATTCTTCTTACATTTTAACTTGCAACCATTAACTTTTGCTGATAACGATATTACTGTAACTTATTTTAACAAAGTTGGTTTATTCTATCCTACGGCCTTGTTGAAAAGTGTAGCAATTTTGGTGTAAGTCGCATTGGAAATGCAATTCTGGCATTTTTCCAGCCTTTAAAAAAAATATTTAATTGGACAACGTTTAATTAATTCCATTAATACCCTATTTTTGCAATAATGCACCACTGATTTGAAGAAACCTACATACAGTAGATTCATTATATTTCTAGGCCACTTTGGTTGTTTAGGATTACGACATGGAAGTTTTTTTTTCTCATCTTTAATAACGTGTCATAATTGAAAGTCATGTGATAGAGAGGAATACATACAGGCATACCCCGGTTTAAGGACACTCACTTTAAGTACACTCGCGAGTAAGTACATCTCGCTCAATAGGCAAACTGCAGCTCACGCATGCGCCTGTCAGCACGTCCTGAACAGCAATACTGTCTCCCTACCTGTACCAAAGCTGTGAGCAAGCGGGGAGACTATAGAGCCTGTTACACATGCGTTATCTACATCAGTTATGCACGAATATGACGATTGCAGTACAGTCCATGCATCGATAAGTGGGGAAAAGGTAGTGCTTCACTTTAAGTACATTTTCGCTTTACATACATGCTCCGTTCCCATTGGGTACGTTAATGCGGGGTATGCCTGTAATTGAGAAAAGGTTGCAGATAAGAGCACTCAGAAATATTAGATAATTGTTCATAAACACTACTATGTACTTGTGTCTAGTATTATTAACTGAAAAATCTTAATGTACTTCTTAGTTAGACATGTTTTGAATTACATGAGCCCTTGTCTAATGTAATCAGAAGCAGGTCATGTCAGGTCATTTCCTAATCTCAAAGGGCACTATACAGCAAATATGACATCACGATAAAATGTGTGGTGATGTCCAATGTCAGGCACCGGGTATTGATTTGTGCATGGCCTTTACTCAGGGCAAGGATTTCCTTCCAGCATTTTGTTCAATAATATGTGATGTTGCTTAAATTCTGGTCTTCTAAACATTTGTATCACAAGATACACGAATGTTTGTATAATAAAGGGTTGTATTTTATATTTCATGCTTGCACTCAATATCAAGCCAGCTTACAGTATTAAGTCCGTTTTTTGAAGAGCTTACAATCCTTTTTTATTTTTATATTTTTTTGTTGGTTTAAGGCTCAAGTATGATTTTGCTGCACTTATTGTATAATTATAATTCCCTGTACTGTATTCTTTGTGAAGCGCTGAGTACACTTTTGGCGCTATATAAATAAAGACATACAATACAATACAATACTCATCCCCATGGAATGCACTTATCAACCAAACATTAACCCTATAAAACTCAAGTGTTTCAGGCAAAGATATACACATAAATAATAGAATTCCTCATATAAATGCAGGCATCAACAATTGAAAATGTTTGGTGTCTAAAGCGCAGTTGTTATAATGTATACAGTATGACCCATCTAGTGTATATTGATATTTAACAGAAATGTCATGATGGTATTTAATAGAAATGTTAGTAGTGATAAAATCATGTCACCATAAGAATATAATATATATATATATATATATATATATATATATATATATATATATATATATAATATATATATATATATATATATATATATATATATATATATATATATATATATATATATATATATATATATATATATATATATATGTAGCCCTGTGTAATTTTGGGGTTACATGTCTTTCTCCTCCTGTGCAATAATCCCTGTTAAAAGGCAGGTTTGCCAGGAGTAATCATGGGGTTTGCCCTCACCTCCTGTGCTGTGTATTATTGGTGAAGGAAGTGACATCAGGCTCTGTGTCCACTTACAGTGACACAGGGGTGGTGCCTACTGAAGCTATATAATATGCAGCACTTCCTCAATTTAGTGTGTGTGCCTCACCATCTGAGTGAGGTGAGTCTATCCAGCAACCTGTCAGGGCTCTGGCAGTGTTTGTGGCCCTCCCATTAGGGAGTGGTGTGGAAGACTATACCTCTTACTTCATTAGGGAGTAAGGGAAGAGCTAGACCTGCTTTCAGTGCCTTTGACTGGGAGTGTATGGTCAGGGACTTTCTTTGGGTTGGCAACCTGAGAATAAGTGGCTAGACGACCAGCCACTAGGATGGGCGGCTTCCCATGTCTGCTGTTAATAAAGGATGCCAAAGAGAAAGAACGCTTCTGTCCTGATTGTGGAGTCAGTTGGGAAGAAGGTGCACATAGAGGTTCTCTTTCAGAGACTCCTCCCTACTACGCTGGGGGTCTGGAAGAGATGGGGGCGCTGTACCATGAGTGAGTATAACTCAGCATTACCTCATAAGCCAGTCCTGATACCATTCCCCATAATACCATCAAGCGGGAGACTCAGGAGTCCTGTAAGCCAGCAGGTGCACTACACTATAGCCATGTGTAACCAGAGTAGTATTTCCCTAGGGGATCCTATCTGCGATTGGGGCAGGATGAACCCGTTATATATATATATATATATACAGTGGTTGACAAATCACCAAAAAATCTACTCGCCACACAAAAAAATCTACTCGCCACCTAGTACCAAACGTGTGCTGCTTGGGCCAATATTTACTATATATACACTGTGGGGCGCACATTTTAATTTGGATACATTTGCCAGTGCCATCTGTATAAAACTTGTTAAATGTGCTTCCTACAATTAGGGCAGATCTCTTACAAACAGAGATAAACAACACCTCAGACCTATCAAAGTTATTGAATACAAATGGAAAGGAAAAGTACACATATGCTCCATTTGATACATCTCATTACTGTATATATTATTGTGCTGATTTTTCTTTCCCTAACTGCTGTCTGAACATTCCCACAAAAAGCTCACTGGAGCAAATGGAGCAATATTAAAGCAAAGCATCTTGATACATTGATGTAAAGTGAAACAGTGTAACAATTATGCAATTTGCACCAGTTTTGGATCAATCTTCAATTTGTTTCCCTTAATACATATGGCCCATAGAGTAATCAAGCATTACAAGATGTATGGTAGAAATTGGAATCTAATATAAAGTAGGTGAAATCATCAATGTAGGAATAGCTACAGTAACAAGATACAGTATTTCAAAAGCAGAGTGAAGCGCTGGAGCACTAAATTTATTGTAAAAACACAGGTTTATTTGATACAAAAATAAAAATCCATTATTTTAAAATAAATGGAATAAATATATATTGGTGTTGCCTCACCATATATAATAGACCCAACATCCAATGTTGTACACGGTCACAATAATTGAACGCTGTAAGATCAATGGTAATTCATCCAACATAATGCCAAAAGCAGTTACGCTCCCACACTGCACTTTGTCAAGGTATCAGAAAGTGCAAACAATACTTCCGGTGGAACCTTTTAACCCTTCCTGAGAACAACAGCTCCATCAGAAAAAGGCAGACAAAAAACATAGGGTCCTATGCTAGTAGCCTTCATAAATCATCTCGCTGGGCCTGTTATACCACTAGTTTTGATAGCGTACTTTTCACGGTATTTAGAAAGATTATGAAGACCGGCGATAGCTAAATGCCCAAAACTGCTGAGCAGCAGAGATGTGATATTAGCCTCTCTTAATAGGCCTCATTTGTCTACCTGCAGCGATATACTGCGATCTGGCCTGCGCATATCTCGCCAGCAATCGCAGTGTTCTAATAATAATTTGAATACTAGTGTACGTGAGCAGGAGGTCTCCGGAGCAGAACCGCATTGATTTGAGGTACGGGGACCACCTGCTTCCTGAGACACAGGCCCTGTTATGGGGTGTTGGTATCTCCTATGCATTTAAATGTTGTGCGTCACGTGACCGTGGGATTTAAATGCATAGGAGAAACCGGCACCCCATAACGTGGCCTGTATCTCAGGAAGCAGTGGATCCCGGACCTGAAATCAATGCAGTTCTGCTCCCGAGACCTATGCTCACGTACACTTGTGTTCACATTTTTATTAAAACAGCTTCATTACCTTAGCTGCTAGCCACTAAGGCAATTAAGGGGTTCAACTGCAATAGCCTGTTTATTGGTGGCAGAGGGGATGGATGAAGGGGGCAGTAGCCCCAGGGTGGGTGGTTAGGCCTGTCGGGAAGGTTGTGGGGGGGGGAGGTTAACCCCTTCACTACTTAGCAGTGGGAACGGTTATGGTAATGAAGGGGTTAAACAGTCCCGCAACCCTCCGGAAGGCCTAAACACCCACCCTTGGGGCTACTACACCCTTCACCCAATCCCTCTACCCCCCAAAATACAACAACCCCACTACCCACCTCCTCTATCCCCAACAACCTCCCCACCCAACACATACAGTAATTACCAGATATGGATAATAGCTCTTTTGCCTATCCTAAAGCAAATAATAGCCAGCAAGCCGACATACAGTAAGTAAAACTTTCTACTTACCCCTGCCATAATGAAGGGCATTCTCGTCACCATGCTCCAGGTCCATGTCCTCTGATGGCAGCAGGAGAACAAGAAAAAATTGAATCTAATGGCCCCTAACCCCTTAATCACCTTAGCGATTTATAACCGCTATAGTCATTTATTGGTTAACCCACCCTCAATCAGACTGGAGGGGAGGTGACTACATAAAAAAAGATATCTCAGAGAGTCTTTTTTGGATATACAGTACACTCTCAAAACAATAGCATCCCTGGGCCTTAATCTGATACTTAATCCTACCGCACAAATTTAAATTCCACATTTGAGCCACTGGTGGGCTTTCATCTCCACCACTAGTGACCAAATATCTCAGATAACTATATCTCTTTCCATATATATTTTTAGCCAAACTATCTACTATTTATTTATACAGTATATTTGTTAAGTTATCCAATCTGATGTTTGTCCGAATTAGATGCTGTAATCCATTTAAGGATGCATACTCAACTTTACTACTTTGAATCATGTAAATGTAGGCATCAGCATCACACAATTATTGTAAGTGTATTAGACTCGTTTACCAATTATGCAAACTACTGTTTAGAAGCTGGTAGGTATTTAAGGACAACACCATGATTAACGAACTACCCCTGATGAAGCGAATGAACTTTGTGAAACGCGTGGGGTGTCCTATTTGAGCTAACATAGCCCAACAGTGATGTCACTAGACCCACGATACCCGGAAGAGGAATTGGCTACATCGAGCTTGTAAAGATATCAGCATCGCAGGAACGGATTGCACCAGAGCACAGCCCAGAGTTAGAGCCTGGACCGCAGCAGCCCACAGAAGGGAAGGAGGGAAACCGACACTGAGGGGAGCGGATGGCCCATGGGGGAGGATCTCATCAGCCCAGAGTGAGCAATATAGCCTGCAGACAATGTGCCTGGACAGAGGATTCCTGTGGAGCAAAGCTGGAAAGCTAAATATTCAATTGCGCTAACAACAACTTCTGTTTGTGAGTTTGCGATCACATTTCTTTTAAACTACTTATTAAAAATGTTATCCTGTTATGTTGAACTCTGTATTCCTTCATTAAGGTGCAGTTCCCCAATATTTGAGGACCGGACAAGGAGTCTACATACACTGGCGACACACTTTATTCGAGCTCGGCTAGTCCCACGAATTCGGGTATACCCGGGTGTATTGAGGTTTGTGACTGTTTTCTGCCCGAGTGCATTGGGTTATTTTCCAGGCAGGGATTGAAGCATTTTATTCCCGCTGGCTGCAATACTGCACAGTATATATATATATACTGCATTACAATTCATGAATTTATGCCATCTGGTAGACACGCGAAGCATTGCAGCCTATTAAATCCTAATCATTATCATTTAACAGAACAGCCGCCCGTCAGCCAGGCATGAACCCAGGCTGGGAAGGCAAACGCAACGGGGCTTGTCAGAGGTGAGGAGCGTCGCATTCCAGGTATCTGCCAGGTACATACTGGGTATTTGCTCGAATAAAGTGTGTCGGTGCAGTATCATAGTTTAATTAGTGGTGGCTATCCTGAGATACTATGCCCTATTATTAATAGTACCAGAGTTCCCAGCAGAAAAGGAGACTGCGCTCGTCTGTTTCTCCTGGATATCTCTGTTTATCCACCTTTCCCCCGCAGCTCCCAATTCCTCCGGCGATCACCCGGGACAACAGTCAGAAATACAATAAAGTTGGAGCGCAGAGAGAAAAGGGTGGTGTTAGACAAAATCACTTTAATGGGTAAAATAACATTTAAAACTTACAATTAGTAAAGCTGCATCGCCCATGGGGTTCCCAAGCCTGTCCTCACTAACACTGCCTCCCTCGGCAGTGTCCTACTGCGAGTCGCTGCCCTACTACAACCCGGAAGTAGAAGTCCAATACAGGGCTCTCTCGCGAAATCACTACTCAGGAAGTGCTGGCTCTGGCTGGATAGTAAAAATGAACCCCCGATAGGCTATAGGTACCACTCTCCAAGACCGAGTGTGTACCCTATATTCTATGCAACTCCTCAATGCGTTTCGCGCGATCTTGCGCTTTGTCAGGAGGTAGTATACATCTCAGGGGGCTGCCTTATATAGGCCACCACCCCTAATCATGCTAAATCTCATACACTTGTGCATACTTGTTACAATGAATAATTAATGATCCTGTGATTAGACAAATACTCTCAACATGACATACATAACAACAATATACTAAATGACTTGCCTAGGCGCCACAGCTCTCTACTAAATTATAAAGTGTGATACAATCAATTAAATGATGTTACCCGACAGGGTACTTCTCAAACCTTCCAGGGAAATATGCTCGGATTTCCCACAAGTACAGTCGTGGTTGGTTGTGGAAAGTGAGCGACCCGGTCAGGAAAACAACATGTGAATAAAAAACATATACAAACAATAATTGTGCAGTATTGTGATTCAATGATGAGTTAATTTGCGTGAATCTTAGCTCTGGGGGAGAACCTACTTACAGCAACATATAGGGTAAATTCGCTTTTCTCTGACTCTGTCAGATAATGATATGGTGGTGAGGTTTCTTTGGGTAGGTCTTTTATCCCCTCTTGATCTTCCCTTATGAGAGTTGCTTCAGGAATGGTGGAGCTCAATTTCCCATAAAATATGTGTAAAAGAAGAGCAGAAGAAACGGCCAATAGTATAGCTTGCAACAAGCAGTGTTTTATAAACAATGAAATGGTAGGGAATGTACTCACATTCTGTACACAAATATCAGGCACATAAAGGTTTCTTTTAGCGCTCAGTGCGCCTGCTGTGCTGTCTCCCCGTCCTCCTCTGTTCCTAGTGTTGTCGTCGCGATGGCGTCTGACGTCACTTCCGGGTGGTATCTGGACACATCCGATGGCAATGGACTGTGAGGCACCGAGGGGGGGATCACTGGAGCGCACAAACGTCTGGAGTCTTTGGAGTCTTTGGTCTTCGCTTCCAGTCAGCTGCAGCTTGACTGAGTAAGCTCTGGATCAGGCTCTACGCGTTTCGCTGCGTCATACAGCTTCGTCAGGAGCGTCATACAGTGTTACGTGGGCATGGTGTATTTATGTGAATAAAGTCTAATTGGTTAATTAGTGCTAATCTCTTTCAGCTGATTCAAAACAGAATTTAACCCACAGGTTTGCCTTTACATAGGCACATTGCTCTGTGGTCAAAAAAAAACTACACTCATTGCTTTACATAATATTTAAAATACATAATGGTTTCATTAAGACAATCTTTATTAATACATAATTAAAAAACTATAAGAATTATAAAAAATAATTAATTGGTAATATAGATTTATTAAATAATGCAAGTGTGATAACTCATTCTGTCCAGTTAACTATAGTTATAATAAATAAAAAGGACAGATAATACTATCATATTAAATACAAAATAATAATAATACACAACAGATCATGAAGACTATCTAGGTTGGGAGAGAGGAGAGATATGAAACAAGTATTAGTATGGCAGATACTGTCTACATTAAATATTGTATGAGGCTATAGGTACCACTCTCCAAGACCGAGTGTGTACCCTATATTCTATGCAACCCCTCAACGCGTTTTGCGCGATCTTGCGCTTCGTCAGGAGGTAGTATACATCTCAGGGGGCTGCCTTATATAGGCCACCACTCCCCTAATCATGCTAAATCTCATACACTTGTGCATACTTGTTACAATGAATAATTAATGATCCTGTGATTAGACAAATACTCTCAACATGACATACATAACAACAAATCACTATTATCTTATACATTCGATTTAAAACCTTTTCCCCTAAAATTTACTTTCAAATTACTGTAAATGTTCCTTAAAATACTCCCTAACTTGTACATAGATCCTTAGATCATTCACCTGCTAGTCAGCATATTGGAATTGCCTACTCTAATAAAACTTGATCTAGTTACAGATCACTAAACATGTTTTATATTTTATATATAAAATGTCTTTGTTCTCTTTCACCTATTTAAAAATTAATTAAAAAGTACCAACTAGAATTTTAAAAAACTGTTCAAATTAAAAACCATTATTTTACTTGTTATAAAATTAGTATCCATATAGCTATCTCAGGAAGGGATTTAACTCTATCATTTCATTCAGACCATCAGGCACTTTACTTTTAAGTGTGTATATCCAAAATTGTTCGCGTTGGAGTAACTTTAAATCTCTATTCCCTTTTCTAATGTCTTTTTGGACTATCTCTAAACCTCTAAACCTTAGACCTTCAGGTAACCCATTGTGGTAATGTAAGAAATGTAGGGACAGATTGTGTACTTTTTTGCCATGTTCCACATTGCGTTTGGCGTTTCTAATACCGTTCACATGTTCGCCAATTCGCACTTTTAGTGGTCTTATAGTTTTCCCAACGTAACATTTGTTGCATGGACATGTGATAATGTACACTATAAAATTTGTTTGACATGTAATAAAATCTTTAATTTTATATTCTGACCCTGTTTGTTGATTCACAAAGACCTTATCAGTGGACATGTATGGGCACATTACACATTTCCCACATTTGAAATTACCCAAAGGTTTCGTCAAAAAGTGTGTTTGCTTTAAAACTTTAGATCCCTTTAAAAAACTAGGGGCCAAAATATTTTTTAAATTTTGTGCCTTCCTAAAGATAACCTTTGGTTTATCCTTAAGTTTTTTGCCTAGAATGGGATCCATTTTTAACACCTCCCAATGTTTGTTCACCAAGTGTCTAATTTTGGATTCCTGTTTACAAAAGTCTGTTTTAAACATAGGTGTTGTGTCATTACTATCGGATCTCACTTTTCTTTGTGGTGCTAGTAGTGTGTTTCTGGGTCTATTTTCACTTTTGATAAAGGATTTCTGTATTAGATCTTTATCATAACCTTTCTCTATAAAGCGCTGTCTTAAAATGTTAGATTGTTCATTGAAATCCTTAGGTTCTGAACAATTTCGTTTCACCCGCAAAAATTGCCCATATGGTATATTATTGAGCCAATTTACAGAGTGATTGCTACTAAAGTCTAGATAAGAGTTAGCATCCACCTTCTTAAAAAAAGTTTTGGTAACTATACGGTTGCCTACAGCTTTTAGATTGAGGTCCAGAAAATTGATTTCTACAGAATTAGTATCTCCACTTAGAACAATATTTCTATCATTTTTATTTAGGAATGCAATGAATTTATCTAGTAAATCTTTAGTTCCAGACCAGATAATTAGAATATCGTCTATATACCTGCCGTAATAAACCAGATATTGGCGAAACTCATTATTAATCCACACAAAATCTTCTTCCCATTTGCCCATGAATAGCCCCGCATAGTTTGGGGCAAAGCGGGTACCCATGGCTGTTCCATTTACTTGGATAAAATATTCACCCTCAAACAGGAAATAGTTATGTTGTAGAATGAACATGATGCTATCTACAATAAACTCCTGTTGTATGCTCGATAGCGTATTATCGTTGTACAAGAAATGCGACACCGCCTTGGTTCCCAAACCATGTTCAATGCATGTATATAAAGAACTTACATCTAATGTTGCCCAAATAAAATGCTCCTCCCACTGGATCTTGTCCATATCATTTAGGACTGCCCTACTGTCTTTAATGTAGGATGGAAGGGCCATAGTAATTGGTGCCAAGAAGATATCTACATATTTCGACAGATTAGCAGTTAGGGAATTTATACCTGATATAATAGGTCGTCCAGGGGGGTTATTCAATGTTTTGTGGATTTTTGGGATATGATATAGTATATTGGAATTCTTGGGAACTTAGAATGCCTCTCTCTTTTGCATCCCTTAGAAATCTATCTAGATATCCCAAATATTCATTTGTTGGATCTGTCCCTAGTTTCTGATATGATATTTTATCATTGAGGAGTCTATAGGCCTCACCTATATAGTCTTCGCGATTTTGTAGCACTGTACCGCCCCCTTTATCCGCTTGGCGTATAATTAATTGCCTATTTTCGTTTAGACTTTTTATAGCTTCCCTTTCATTGCGGGTAAGGTTGTCATTGGCCATATAGTATCGATTGTTGTTACATAGTGTTCGAATCTCCTGTTCTACTAATTTGCCAAATAGTTCTATATATGGCCCTTTTGATTCATGGGGATAAAAAACAGATTTAGGTTTTAGACCTGTATGTACAGTGTTTTTCCCCAGGTCACTTTCCTCATATAAACTTAGCAGGTTATGGTAGGTTATGGTAGGTATAATAGCCATCCACGAGTACCTATACTATATCATATCCCAAAAATCCACAAAACATTGAATAACCCCCCTGGACGACCTATTATATCGGGTATAAATTCCCTAACTGCTAATCTGTCAAAATATGTAGATACCTTCTTGGCACCAATTACTATGGCCCTTCCATCCTACATTAAAGACAGTAGGGCAGTCCTAAATGATATGGACAAGATCCAGTGGGAGGAGCATTTTATTTGGGCAACATTAGATGTAAGTTCTTTATATACATGCATTGAACATGGTTTGGGAAACAAGGCGGTGTCGCATTTCTTGTACAACGATAATACGCTATCGAGCATACAACAGGAGTTTATTGTAGATAGCATCATGTTCATTCTACAACATAACTATTTCCTGTTTGAGGGTGAATATTTTATCCAAGTAAATGGAACAGCCATGGGTACCCGCTTTGCCCCAAACTATGCGGGGTTATTCATGGGCAAATGGGAAGAAGATTTTGTGTGGATTAATAATGAGTTTCGCCAATATCTGGTTTATTACGGCAGGTATATAGACGATATTCTAATTATCTGGTCTGGAACTAAAGATTTACTAGATAAATTCATTGCATTCCTAAATAAAAATGATAGAAATATTGTTCTAAGTGGAGATACTAATTCTGTAGAAATCAATTTTCTGGACCTCAATCTAAAAGCTGTAGGCAACCGTATAGTTACCAAAACTTTTTTTAAGAAGGTGGATGCTAACTCTTATCTAGACTTTAGTAGCAATCACTCTGTAAATTGGCTCAATAATATACCATATGGGCAATTTTTGCGGGTGAAACGAAATTGTTCAGAACCTAAGGATTTCAATGAACAATCTAACATTTTAAGACAGCGCTTTATAGAGAAAGGTTATGATAAAGATCTAATACAGAAATCCTTTATCAAAAGTGAAAATAGACCCAGAAACACACTACTAGCACCACAAAGAAAAGTGAGATCCGATAGTAATGACACAACACCTATGTTTAAAACAGACTTTTGTAAACAGGAATCCAAAATTAGACACTTGGTGAACAAACATTGGGAGGTGTTAAAAATGGATCCCATTCTAGGCAAAAAACTTAAGGATAAACCAAAGGTTATCTTTAGGAAGGCACAAAATTTAAAAAATATTTTGGCCCCTAGTTTTTTAAAGGGATCTAAAGTTTTAAAGCAAACACACTTTTTGACGAAACCTTTGGGTAATTTCAAATGTGGGAAATGTGTAATGTGCCCATACATGTCCACTGATAAGGTCTTTGTGAATCAACAAACAGGGTCAGAATATAAAATTAAAGATTTTATTACATGTCAAACAAATTTTATAGTGTACATTATCACATGTCCATGCAACAAATGTTACGTTGGGAAAACTATAAGACCACTAAAAGTGCGAATTGGCGAACATGTGAACGGTATTAGAAACGCCAAACGCAATGTGGAACATGGCAAAAAAGTACACAATCTGTCCCTACATTTCTTACATTACCACAATGGGTTACCTGAAGGTCTAAGGTTTAGAGGTTTAGAGATAGTCCAAAAAGACATTAGAAAAGGGAATAGAGATTTAAAGTTACTCCAACGCGAACAATTTTGGATATACACACTTAAAAGTAAAGTGCCTGATGGTCTGAATGAAATGATAGAGTTAAATCCCTTCCTGAGATAGCTATATGGATACTAATTTTATAACAAGTAAAATAATGGTTTTTAATTTGAACAGTTTTTTAAAATTCTAGTTGGTACTTTTTAATTAATTTTTAAATAGGTGAAAGAGAACAAAGATATTTTATATATAAAATATAAAACATGTTTAGTGATCTGTAACTAGATCAAG
The DNA here is from genome assembly GCF_040206685.1 of Ascaphus truei. Lineage (NCBI taxonomy): Eukaryota > Metazoa > Chordata > Amphibia > Anura > Ascaphidae > Ascaphus > Ascaphus truei. Next base: position 391,670,503 of record NC_134483.1, on the reverse strand, counting down.
TTTTATTAGAGTAGGCAATTCCAACATGCTGACTAGCAGGTGAATGATCTAAGGATCTATGTACAAGTTAGGGAGTATTTTAAGGAACATTTACAGTAATTTGAAAGTAAATTTTAGGGGAAAAGGTTTTAAATCGAATGTATAAGATAATAGTGATTTGTTGTTATGTATGTCATGTTGAGAGTATTTGTCTAATCACAGGATCATTAATTATTCATTGTAACAAGTATGCACAAGTGTATGAGATTTAGCATGATTAGGGGAGTGGTGGCCTATATAAGGCAGCCCCCTGAGATGTATACTACCTCCTGACGAAGCGCAAGATCGCGCAAAACACGTTGAGGGGTTGCATAGAATATAGGGTACACACTCGGTCTTGGAGAGTGGTACCTATAGCCTATCGGGGGTTCATTTTTACTATCCAGCCAGAGCCAGCACTTCCTGAGTAGTGATTTCGCGAGAGAGCCCTGTATTGGACTTCTACTTCCGGGTTGTAGCAGGGCAGCGACTCGCAGTAGGACATTGCCGAGGGAGGCAGTGTTAGTGAGGACAGGCTTGGGAACCCCATGGGCGATGCAGCTTTACTAATTGTAAGTTTTAAATGTTATTTTACCCATTAAAGTGATTTTGTCTAACACCACCCTTTTCTCTCTGCGCTCCAACTTTATTGTATTCCTATTATTAATAGGTGACTCTAGGTGTTCATTCAGCCTATTTTGCCTTGTTCAATTGGAGGAAAATTTCATTTGTGCTATACACTTTGAGCTCAACCCTACCTCCCCATCACCCTTCATTTTTAATTACATTGTGTGTTTATAATTATAACTTTGCATGTAGATTTTATTTTAGTAAGATACCTATTAAATGTTAAGTTTTAACCGCCCCGGAGTGCACTGACAAATGAGCTACTAGTTAGAGTATGGAGGTGTCAATACACTTCTATTCTCTAATTTCTGTTAATATACCATTACCAGCTCATCAGTTGCACCCAACGCCACACTAGGCGTCTATGGGCACATTCAAATATACAATTACATCATTACTTTAGTGAGCTGTATATCCTGTTTGTGGTTTTGTACATAAATGAACCAGAAGAGAAAGAACTCAGTTTAAAGTAGCACTCTATTATTTCTAGTAGGATAGTGTGGTTGATTTAAAAATATATCTTTATTGAATTAAATGTTAAAATATTGGTGCATTGAGTGGAATAAAAAGATCAATGGACACTCTGTCTGATGACTCAGAGTGTTTCGCATATAGTGATGACAACTTGTGTCTAATAGCTGGAACAGTGCCAGCTGCAGCAGGTCGCTACCATTGATTAGACCGCTGTTAGCAGTCTAGAGATGACAGTGTCAGATGTGCTAATAGATGAGTAGTTACATTCCCCCTGGCCAAAAGAGGAACGTAGTGTACACAGAGGTGGATTAGTTTCAATTGCTATTTGATATAGCCTAGAGCAGCAGAGTATGCTGCATAGTAGGAGGGTGATGGTCTGTAACTTTGTTTGAAAGACTCTGCTAATTGGCAAGTCAGTTGTAACAGTTCTGCCTAACCCCTGTTAGGAGTGTAGAGCTCTGTCTTTCGTACAGTGGATCCTTGTATTAAACCCCCATGCTGACAGTTGCTGTGAGCAGTAGACACAGTGTTCCACTGATGCTGGGGTGAGTCAGCTGCAGGTGTTCTGCCTAACCCCTGTAAGGAGTGTGCAGCTCTGTCTTGCTTACAGTGGACCCTTGTATTCAACCCCCATGCAAACAGTTACTGTGGAGCGTAAATTCAGAGTTCCACAGATGCTGGGGTAAGTATCCCTGCTGGCTAATTGTCATCTGGAAGCATGAATCTTTATGTGCACAGATTACTTTCCTGGATAGTATGCCTATAATCAGATTAAGTAGATGGCGTTCTGAACCATTCACCTCAATAATCGCAGCCTTGTAACTAAGTGTAGTCTACCCCCCAAGAAGCAAACCTGACACTGTCCATAAGTTAAAAGAGCCCTCGTCGACGATCGTTTCACTTCTGCTGCTTTTTCAAGACTTCTCGGCTGAGAGAAATGCGACCCCGTCGGATCTATTCATATCCAGTGCTTAGCATCGATTGGCTGTGTTGCCTGATTGAAGGATGTCCGTGATTGGAGGCTTTGGGTGTTCCCTGCAGTGTCATATGACGTCACATGGCTCATGTTATTTGCATTCCAGGTAAGGAGCAGGAACTTAACAGCCCTATTCAAACACAGCTAATTCGTATATGCAATGAATGGAAATACATTGTGACTATGTGAGTGGTGTTGCGATTCCTTATTATGTGGCTAGGTAACCAATTATATATAAGTAGAACCCTCCTTATATCCTTATGAAAGGAAGAGGCAGTGACCTGTTACAGTAATACACTGCAGTCCCAACCTGCTGAAAAATTGTGAAAGGTTAACCCTTTATTGGGTCCAAACAGGGGTTAACAAGCAGAGAGACATGAACTCAGTATTGTATAGTATATATAGCGCCCTCCTTATATCTTTATTAAAGGAAGAGGCAGTATCTTGTTAATACCCTACAGTCCCAACCTGCTGAAAAATTGTGAAAGGTTAACCCTTTGTTGGGTCCAAACAGGGGTTAACAAGAGGTATTGTATATATAGCCCTCCTTATATCCTTTTGAAAGGAGGAGGCATGACTTGTTAGTACCCTGCAGTCCCAAACTGCTGAATAGTTGTGAAAGGTTAACCCTTTGTTGGGTCCAAACAGGGGTTAACAAGCAGAGAGACATGAACTCAGTATGTGCTGTTTAACCTGTACATAGTGTGGCTAGATGGAAAGAGGGACTCAAATGAAGGAGTTGAAAAGTAAACCCTCCTTGAATCCTTGTGGGGAAGATGTTCCCAAATTGTAAATCCATCTAGCTTCTCTGCGCAGAAGTAGTTGGTCCCAGTCACCTCCTCTGATACCCAGAATAGGGTGATCAATGCCCAAAAACTAGAGAACACTGTTGTCGCCGTTATGATGTTCTTGTACATGGTGTGCAACAGGTTTGTCAAGTTGATTTCTAATGTCTCCGAGGTGTTCTAGTATTCTTTGTTTGAATTGCCTTTTTGTTTTGCCAATATATTTCTTCCTGCAGAAGCATTCTATTTGGTAGATAATGCCGACGGTCTTGCAGTTGATAAAAGATCTAATTGTGAATGTTTTAGTATCATCCCAGTTCTTGAAATTTTTAGTGATTTTAATATGGTTACATGCTTGACATTGTGAGCATTTATATGTGCCTGCTGGCCTAACTGGTAGCCATATAGACCTGCTGGGTTCATCGTAATGGCTATGTGTCAAGATGTCCCTTAAATTCTCTGTGCGTCTACTGGTGATGCTGGGAAATGGCTTAAGAACTTGTTTAAGGTTGGGGTCTGCAGTTAGGATGTGCAAGTGTTTTCTAAAAATTGATGTTAGATCCTGCCAATGGGAGTTATAAGTACCAATAACTCGTATTAGTTTACTTGGGTTGTTAGGGGGTTTATCCTGTAAGTGCTGATGTCTATTTGTAGATTTGGCCCATCTATAGGCTCTTCTCACTATAGCGTTTGAGTAACCCCTTTGAAGAAAACGTTCTTTCATTTTACTGGCTTCAATTTCAAAGGCCTCCACAGTCGAACAGTTTCTGCGTAACCGCAGAAACTGTCCTACTGGTATCCCTCGGATAAGATTTTTAGGGTGGTGGCTACTAGCCTGGAGAAGGCTATTGGTTGCTGTTTCTTTGCGGTGAATAGTGGTATGTAACTCATTGTTTGGACCTCTTTGGATCTTGAGATCCAGAAAATTAATTTCATTCCGATCATATTCAAGAGTTAGTCTTAGGTTGATCTGATTTCTGTTCAAGATTCCAATGAACTGTTGGAGGGTTTTTTCATCTCCGTGCCATAGTAGCAGCACATCATCGATGTACCTTAGCAACATGATTATGTTAGCCGTGTATTGTTCATACTGTTCTGAGAACACCATATCTGCCTCCCACCATCCCAGGTACAGGTTCGCATATGATGGGGCACACGTAGTCCCCATCGCTGTACCCGGGGTTTGGTGGTACAGTTTGTTGTTAAAAATAAAGAAATTTCTTGTGAGAACAAACCGAAGTAGTTTAGTAACTAGTTCGTTATGTTTCTGAAAGTGGGCACCTCTTATGTTCAGATAATATTGTGTTGCTTGTATGCCTGTATCATGCTGAATGTTTGAATAAAGGCTTTCCACATCCAAGGATACCAGCAAAGTATGATCATCAATCGTAACCCCATATAATTTACGCAAAACATCGCTACTATCTTTGAGGTAAGATGGTAGGCTGTTAACGTAGGGTCTGAGAATTTGGTCCACACACTGACTGACTTTCTCAGTGAGGTTGCCCATACCCGATACTATGGGTCTACCTCGTGGAGGGTTCTTGTTTTTGTGAATTTTGGGTAATGAGTTAAAGGCAGCTAACCTTGGTGTGGGGACGAACAGATAGTCTCTCTCTTCTGGGGTAAGAACTTTGTTTTCTATGCCCCAGTCGAGGATCCCTTTTAGTTCTATATTGAATTCACGAGTTGGATAACTTTCTAGAATTTTGTAGCAGTTTTTATCGTTTAGGATTTTATTGTTCTGTTTGACACAGTCTAGGCTGTTAAGTACGACTATGTTGCCCCCTTTGTCAGAAGGTTTGATGACTGTCGACTTTTCTTCTGATAATTCCAGGAGTGCATTTCTCTCGTCAGCATCAAGGTTATCTGTCCTATTACTCTTAACTAGTGTCTCAATATCTTTTGAAACCATATTCACAAAAACATTTATGTGTGAACTAGTGTCTGGGGGCCAAAATTTGGATCTTTTTGTGAGGTTACTGAAGGGGCCTTCTCCTAAAGGTCTATCAGATTCTTCTTGCAATTCTCTCAGGAGTCTTAGATTGGCCAGGTTGGTTACATCAACTTGTTCTAGGCCTTGTTGGATAGCCATATCGGTCTCCCGCCTTATAAAGAATTTGTGTAAATTCAGCTTTCTGCTGAACAAATATAGATCTTTTATCCACTCAAAGTAATCAAGGTCTTTAGAAGGCGTGAATGAGAGGCCTATAGAAAGTACACGTATATGCTTGTTACTAAGTTGATAGTTGGATAAATTAATGACTTGTAGACTTTCAGACTCTTCTGGAGTTGCTTTGGAATACATGACCTCTGTTTCTTCTAACGTCTGCCCCTGCGTGGTTTCCTCCCAAATCCCCAGACCTCTCTGTCTCTTAGGGTTCCCACCTTTCCCCCTCCGCATCCTCCTCTTGGTGGTTGGGGGGCACGGGATTGTTCTAAAAAAGTAGTATTATCCTCTTGTGTTTGAATGTTAGGAGGTCTAGAGTTGTCTTTCTCCCCCTCTGATGTTTCCCACTCTGTAGATGAAGGTGGGTTGTCAGTATGTGGTGTTTTTCGCGTTCTCTTAGTGGGTTGAGAATGATATTAATATACTCTGTCGTCCTTATAATCTTTTTGGTCACGTAGAAATTTGTTGCGTTTCCTGTCTTGGAGTTCTTTTTTAAATTTGTCTATGTTGTTTTGCAGTTTTAATTCCAAGTCTAAGAAGTCTGCATGATTATTCCAGGTGCCTATATCTTCAAGCTGTGTCTCTCTCTCTTTATTAACTATGTCTAATTTTTCGGTCTCAAATTGTAGTAATAATTTCATAAGATCCAATGAACATAAATGTAGGATATTATCCCATTTATTTTGAAACTCAATATCTGTGATATGATGTGCCGGAGCTAGTGGAGATCTGAGACCTCTAGGAATGATATTTGTTTTGATAGATTTATTTAAGCTAAATGTCTCCCACCATAGCTTTGTCCTTGATCTATATATTTGATTAAGGCCCTGATAGAAATGGTTACTATTTCCGGTGTTAGTATTGTCTAAAGGATCTTCTGAGTACTCCCCTTCAAAGAGAGAATCAGCTGAAATTTGCCATGCTTGAAAGTCTGGTTTCAAAGACAGAAAACCTGACATATTCCTTCAAATTAAGTGTAGTAGTAATGTTTATTAGTATATTTAGCAAGCTAGGGGTAGGAGAGAGTCCAGACAACTCCTGTATTGCATATATACCGTGGGAAAGGAGGGGGAGGGGTAGGAAAGGTAAAGGAACCTCTACTCAAGCTGAATTAAAGTATAGGGTAGATAAGGTGCTAGACTGAGAATGTATTGATTGATGAACCAGAAGGGAAAGAACTCAGTTTAAAGTAGCACTCTATTATCTGTAGTAGGATAGTGTGGTTGATTTAAAAATATATCTTTATTGAATTAAATGTTAAAATATTGGTGCATGGAGTGGAATAAAAAGATCAATGGACACTCTGTCTGATGACTCAGAGTGTTTCACATATAGTGATGACAACTTGTGTCTAATAGCTGGAACAGTGCCAGTTGCAGCCGGTCGCTACCATTGATTAGACCGCTGTTAGCAGTCTAGAGATGACAGTGTCAGATGTGCTAATAGATGAGTAGTTACATTCCCCCTGGCCAGAAGAGGAATGCAGTGCACACAGAGGCGGATTAGTTTCAATTGCTATTTGATATAGCCTAGAGCAGCAGAGTATGCTGCATAGTAGGAGGGTGATGGTCTGTAACTTTGATTGAAAGACTCTGCTAATTGGCAAGTCAGTTGTAACTGTTCTGCCTAACCCATGTTAGGATTGTAGAGCTCTGTCTTTCTTCCAGTGGATCCTTGTATTAAACCCCCATGCTGACAGTTGCTGTGAGCAGTAGACTCAGAGTTCCACTGATGCTGGGGTGAGTCAGCTGCAGGTATTCTGCCTAACCCCTGTAAGGAGTGTGCAGCTCTGTCTTGCTTACAGTGGACCCTTGTATTCAACCCCCATGCAAACAGTTACTGTGGAGAGTAAATTTAGAGTTCCACAGATGCTGGGGGCAGGATCTTAACAGCTCTATTCAAACGCAGCTAATTCGCATATGCAATGAATGGAAATAGATTGTGACTGTTTGAGTGGTGTTGAGCAGAGGTTCGTTTACCTTTCCTACTCCTCCCCCTCCTTTCCCACTGTATATATGGTTTTGTACATATCAATCATCCTCAAGGACTATTCCCGAGCTACTGTAAGTATCTCTATTGTCAATTTTCCAGCACTACATTTGAGTGTGTATTACATCTAGCAGTTCTCTTCCATATATTATTTATTCCATTGTTACAGCCCTTTGTGCCCTAACATCCAGATTTATTTTGCGTTAACCCACCCACATCCGCTACTCACCCATGAGGCCTAACCACCCATCCCGGCACAAGTACCCACACTCTCTACCCATTGATTGACACAGTGGCACATCCTACTCATATAATATGGGCATGATAAATCACTATAGCAGTCAATGCCAATCTATTAAAACAATCCCGCACATCAATACACAACAATTAAAGAAATAAACAAGAACCTAAACACCACAAGAATAAATTAACTTAAAAGCCTCAACTATACATCAATAAAATTATTCTAACACCAAAACCGCAAAAGAATAAATTTATGTTATACCAAAATAATAGAATAATTAAAGAAACATCTAACCAACAAAACAAATCAAGAAATAAAACCGGTAGCCAATCCTAAAATGTACTAAAAAAAAGTCATCCAAATACCAAACAATTTAGGGAAAACAATAAACAGAAATAGAAAAAAAAACAATCAATTATAAACAAGCATTTGGCAAAAAATGTATTTTCAGTGTAGCGGGGTACCCCCTGGTTACTTTTCTACCCTATGGGCTGGCAGTAAACCCTGGTATTAGAGGTTTGCCAGTAGCTGTATGGGGTTTTCCCCCTCCCCTTTGGTGCTGCACTTGAGTGACAGCAGGGGGTGGTACACTTAGTTCAGATGAGAGTGAAGGGTGAGAGCCTTAGCCCAAAGGGAATGAGTTTAGGGACTTTTCTGATAAAGCAATTAAGGCTGATCCCGATAATTGTTGTAAATCATTTCCCCAGAGTTGAATCTGCACCGCCTTATGCTTCACCACCGTGGGTTAGTGAGATCATGGTAGAGTATCAGTCAAATTGGGGTATGCCTAGTTCTGACAAAAGCACTTGAGGGTTATCCTGGTGGGATATTTCTGCGTACTTAAATTCCATGCCTACCACCTTGCCGGGTTTTGGGTGCCCCTTATGTTACCAGGAATGTCATTCGACGGTTTCTGTAAATCCAGTGGATCATGCCGTGTGCAGATCACCTTAATGGGGTATTTTCAGTGAGAGTGTTCAGTAGTACAGAGCATCAGTTAGCTATTAAAACCGGGGCACTAATATAACAAGGTTCTCCAGGTTAGGAGGAATCTATGTTCCACAGAACAGTCATTTAAATATGTCCTGCAAATAAAATGTATTGTATTCACAGAAAATGTATATCACGCATCTTAATAGGATATTCATGTGAAATGTTATATTGTTTTTGTTCAGGTTTCATTGACAATGGTACCCAAAAATTTAGGGCCCAAGCGGGTTCATTGGGAATCCACCAGAGGGAGAGTGTAGCGGAGTACCCCCAGGCTACTATTCTAACCTATGGGCTGGTAGTAAACCCTGGTATTACAGGCTTGCCAGTAGTTGGTATGGGGTTTTCCCCTTCACCTTTGGTGCTGCACTTGAGTGACAGCAGGGGGTGGTGTATCCTGTTGAGCTGGGACAATGCTCTGCCCACCTTCTGGCTGTGCTTAAGGGCAGGACCTCCCTAAATTTGGAGGTTGTTCCTTCCCTCTGAGGAAGGCAGGTCACAAAACTGGGAGCCTGAGATTGGGGCCTACCCATGTGCCCTTCCCTGCGGGGAGGAGTGTGTGTGTACAATTACCTTTGCCTCCGCTAGGGAGGTGGGGAAGAGTAGGATGGTTGTGGGAGCCCTTGGCCTGTAGTGGCAGTCCAGGGACATCTCCAGTGAAAGCTGATCTAAGGAGACTGTATCCAGCAGAAGACTGCTGCGTTGCTTTTCTGTTACTGCAAAGTGTGTAGTAATAAACTGTTCCTGTTTCCAATATACCTGCAGCCTGGTATGTGATCTAACTGGGGGGGGGAGAAGTACAAGTTCTACCGTGGGAGATCATCTCCATATCCCTGGAGCCTACAGCAGATGCAGGTGCTGCACTGCTGAGTATTACTGTATGTGGGGTATGAACCCCAGAAGCCTGTTCATGTGTCCCAAAGTCATCGTGGACGACTCAGCCCTCTTGTTACCAGCAGGTATGCACCACATACACCCAGTAATGGCCCCTATCTGCGATTGGGGGGGGGGAAACACTTAACACATGTTACGGGATTTATCTGTACCTGCAAAGATTAATACATTAGCATTCAATGGGCAATGAAAAACATAAAAAGAAATAAATACAATCAAAAATCCTGAAAAAAAACATTTACATACATTCAATATTTATCTTACCTTTAGAAGTCTTCCCCTTCCGAATCCCGGTGTATCAGGAAACTCTCGACCCGCGACATCATCACCTGCAATCCGACTCCATCCTCCTTGAAAATCAGCATCCGGTATAAAATTCTTCATTCTAATAATAATAATAATAGCATGTTCTTGTATACCGCTGCTAGTTTTACGTAGCGCTTTACAGAGACATTTTGCAGGTACAGGTCCATGCCCAGTGGAGCTTACAATCTGTATTTTTGGTACCTGGGGCACAAGGAGATAAAGTGACTTGCCCAAGGTCACAAAGAGCCGACACCAGGAGTTGGACCAGGTTCCTGTGCAACTCAGTGCCAATCAGTGCCGTTACTCACTGAGTTACCTCTTCTTCCTTCCATCTTTCATCTATCTTCTTTCTCCTTCTTCTATTTTCTTCTATCATTCTTTTCTTGATGGCCCTGATTGATTAGGAATTTCGTTTTAACAATGAACTCACATAAATAACAGGAACCACAACAATAATTCCCTTCTGGTTTTTGCCCCAGCCACACGTAAAGAAAAAACCTGCACAGCTTTATTTTAATGAACCATGGTGAGGTGCTAACTGGGTGGGGACGTAAGTGTACATAGAAGAAAAGGAACCCTGTCTTCAAGCACTCTGTCACCAATACATGTGTAATTGTAAGGTTAAAAAACTTTATTTATTGGCAATGAATAAAAAAAAGGGAGTTAAAATACAATTAAATAGTAAGTCAACAGCACGTGACTGTATCATAAGTGACCCAGCTATGGCTAGGTGGGTAGATGTACATATGGAGATCCCTAATAGATATTCGGGATCTAGTGCTATGTTAATAGCTACCTAAAGATATAGGTGGAGGGGCCGTTATGAACCCACTAGGAAAAGTGTATCTCAATGTTGATGTATCAGGGCATATGTTGTAACGCGCTGTATAGGCAAACTTCATATAGTGTGGACATTAACACACTCTAGCATGATAGGCGGTAGTCAAACCTGTAGAGTGACTCCCTGTATTTATGTTGGTGTTGGGCTAACCAAAGAAAACCTCAAGGTATAGATACTGAGAGGTTAGGTGTGAGAATGTTAGGCATAAGTCAGGCACTAAATAGGGCCACTGGAATACTTTTATTGCAGATGGTGTATTGTAGATATTCTGTAAGCACCACGCGCAGATAATATGAAAACGTATTGGAGTGATTCTAAAGGCGGCATATACGTGCAACGCTTGTGCTGGTAAAGACACATAAACACTCCTGTCGGAGACTGTGTCCTCGTGGTCTATCTATGGCAGCTGTTTCAAACGGTTCTTTAACCACAGGTAAGTGCGGTGTGTGTGGTTAATGCAGTCCCCAAGCACACGCAGATAATTAACCCTAGTTAAACGGGGTGAGAGGGTGCGCAGGTGGGTATAGCATTGCAAAACCACCACAACGTTACAAGGGTTAAGACACTCCTGCAGTACCCGTAGTCTGAGTGTTAACTCTCAAACAATAGTCAAATCCAGACAGTGAAAGAAGCTGGAATAAATCAACTCACGACTTAGATCACTTAGATACTGCTAGGGAGACAGCCGAAAGACGCCGTGTGTGTGCACTAAACTTGCCACTGCTCACAGCTAATTAGCATATGTTGTCAGTGGGAGGAAAGTAAATTGAGGCTAGGTCACGTAGACCCGTAGGCCACCTACGTCCTGCACACGCGGGAAGCTTTCATTTTGAATATAGCCTTGTATGGAAATTGCTCCACACTATTGAGACAACAGCTACCCCCGGTGTTTATTGATTTTTGGATCGTGCATGTATTATCTCACTGCGGGATCCTCATGCCCTGAGGGGCCATCTACCAGCCCACTTACTAGCTAGGCATGCCCTCAAGCATATCAGCGCTGATATACCTATGATCAGCGCTGATATAGGGGACAATGCGGTTAGAAGTTAGACCAGCTTTCTGTCTGCCTGTTGTATGGTGTATACACGTTGTCTACTGTGTGGGGGTGGGTGGACTATGGGTCTGGGTGGACTACGGGTCTACGTGACCTAGCCTCAATTTACTTTCCTTCCGCTGACAACATATGCTAATCAGCTGTGAGCAGTGGCAAGTTTAGTGCACACACACGGCGTCTTTCTGCTGTCTCCCTAGCAGTATTTAAGTGATCTAAGTCGTGAGTTGATTTATTCCAGCTTCTTTCACTGTCTGGATTTGACTATTGTTTGAGAGTTAACACTCAGACTATGGGTACATGCAGGAGTGTCTTAACCCTTGTAACGTTGTGGTGGTTTTGCAATGCTATACCCACCTGCGCACCCTCTCACCCCGTTTAACTAGGGTTAATTATCTGCGTGTGCTGGGGGACTGCATTAACCACACACACCGCACTTACCTGTGGTTAAAGAACCGTTTGAAACAGCTGCCATAGATAGACCACGAGGACACAGTCTCCGACAGGAGTGTATATGTGTCTTTACCAGCACAAGCGTTGCACGTATATGCTGCCTTTAGAATCACTCCAATACGTTTTCATATTATCTGCGCATGGTGCTTACAGAATATCTACAATACACCATCTGCAATAAAAGTATTTCAGTTGCCCTATTTAGTGCCTGACATGCCTAACATTCTCACACCTAATTTCTCAGTATCTATACCTTGAGGTTTTCTTTGGTTAGCCCAACACCAACATAAATACAGGGAGTCACTCTACAGGTTTGACTACCGCCTATCATGCTAGAGTGTGTAAATGTACACACTATATGAAGTTTGCCTATACAGCGCGTTACAACATATGCCCTGATACATCAACATTGAGATACACTTTTCCTAGTGGGTTCATAACGGCCCCTCCACCTATATCTTTAGGTAGCTATTAACATAGCACTAGATCCCGAATATCTATTAGGGATCTCCATATGTACATCTACCCACCTAGCCATAGCTGGGTCACTTATGATACAGTCACGTGCTGTTGACTTACTATTTAATTGTATTTTAACTCCCTTTTTTTTATTCATTGCCAATTAATAAAGTTTTTTAACCTTACAATTACACATGTATTGGTGACAGAGTGCTTGAAGACAGGGTTCCTTTTGCCCCAGTCAGCATGTTTCTCCTTTCATTATAAATTCACTATTAATCACACTTTTACCAAAATTGCCTAAAAATAATTCTAAGTTACTTACTACAAATAGGAGAAAGTAATGGGTCATTCAACAGAATGCACCAATTATTATAAATGATTTTCCTAATATCATCTGCCAATGAGGAATAAACAAAAGTAAAATAAAATCTCTCCTCTTGTTGTTTAGGTTTTGAATTCACTAGTTCCCTTCTATCTATATGATATGCCCTATTCCATGTTTTATGTAATAGTTTAGCATCACATCACATCTGAATGAATCTACAATATAATTTTTGTTTGATTTTGAGATGTTGCTATGTAACCCTAAAAACTGCCTAAAGGGTAACCTTTCCCATACCGGTTTTGGATAAAAACTATCATAATATAAGAGTGCATTCATGACAACAGATTTTCTAAACGTTTAATTTGCCAATAATCCCATTTTATCTATTCATATTCTTAAATCCAGACAATCAATCGAATCTTCTCCATAAAATGATGTAAATTATGTATTGCATGGTTCAGGGATCCAACAAACATATTAAACATCTGCTCGTCCTAATCCCAGACAATCTATATGTCATCTACAGTATAAACCTGTCCCAAATCTTAATCCTACTAACAAACGTATTGTATTGTCAACAATATAGATACTGGCTGTGAATCTGCATGGAGCCCCGGATGGGGGGTGTCTTGTATATCCAGCAGCCGAGGTCAAGGAGGAAGCGGCTAGTTTTGGGTTCAGCTATGGGAATACATGGGTTGCTGGTTCCCTATCACCCATGGATAGCCCCCACAAGGAAAAGAGGTAGCCCCGAACCCCATGGCAGTCCAGTGACAGAACCCGTATTCGCAGAGGTACTCCAGCATCTAGCCGACACCTTGGCAAAGACTTCTCAGGCTCACCACTACCGTAAATTAAAGGTATTTTCAGGGGTGTTGCCCACACCGCTGGGCAAGGAAGAGTTCCTCACACATATATTTGGAAGGGATATCTTGCGGGAAACTTTCCATTCTTGGATGCCAAGGGATCGTGTACGATCAGGACCCTCAGGGAAGGAGGGGGTATTGGTATTATTGCTGTTGGGTGCTAAGATATTGTATCTTCGTGTTGCTGTACCTGTATCAGGATTGGACCTGCCAGTAAAGAGTACTGTTTATTAATGCTGTGTGTTGTGTTATTGCTGTACATGTTCCAGTGAGGTGATATCCCGCCAATGCTGGGATCCTCACGGATGGAAGCACTGCACCGTGCACCCCAAGCTCCCCAATAGCAGAGGCCCAGGTCTGCTGTGAGCTGACAGGTTAATTCCATAACATCTTTGCATACAAATCTCCCCTGGGTGGGGCTTGGCAGTGATGTAAGGATGCTACACAAGAATAGTGCAATTGGCAACTTTTTTTCTCATGTGGCCATTTATCAATCCAATTTTTAATAAAGACTGTCTGATTATTGAATGTAAGAGGACAGGGATTTTTTTCATATTGCATTTCCTAACCCAATTGTCAAAGGGCGTCTACTCTATAATAGTCTTTACAGTATATATAATGACAATATTACCACCCTTGTCAGTCCGCTTTATAACTATATCATTGCGGTCTCTAAGTTCTCTAAGGCCCTTAGCCTCCTGGTCATTCAAATTCTTTGGGTATAGGCACTGACGGGTTTTCCCCACTCCATGGTGTTGCATTTTAGTGACACTGGGAGGCGGTGACCTCGGGCCTGAGCATGTCCAATCATGGGACAGACCCGGTGCCCTCCTCCTGGCTGTACTTAAAGGCAGTACCACCTCAAATTAATTAGTGCTTCTCCCCACTGAGAGAGGCAAGGTCACACAACTGGGAACCTGAGATTGGGGCCCTCCCTAGTCTCTCCCCCTTGGGGGAGAGTGAGTTTGAGCCTATACCATGACTTCTGATAAGGGAGTCAGGAAGAGCTAGACCAGTTGCAGAGGCCCTGATCTGTAGTGGTTGTCCAGGGACAATCATCCACTGGATAGCTGATCCTGAGAAGCTGTGATTGAGCAGTCCACTGCTGTGTTGTGGTGGTATCAATAAAGACCGTTCCTGTTTGCATACTGTATACCTCCTGCCTGGATGTGATCTTTCTGGGAGGAGGGGAATTATTCTACCGTAGGAGATCGCCTCCATTCATCTTGGAGCCTATGGCAGATTTAGGCGCTGCACTGCTAAAGAACCATATGGGCAATATACCCAGAAACCTGATCCCGCGTAAGCACTAACATCGTAGGACAGCTCAGCCCTCCTGTTACCAGCAGGTATCATGCACCACACGTTTAGTAATGGCCAAATTGCCCACCGGGTTGGGGAAACACTGTTACATCTATATTTCTAATACTAGCCTAAATAAAACCCCACCCACTTGCATTTCAAAGAGACATGTAAGACATTGTTTAGCTATGGAAAATATAGATGTAACCCTCATCTCCCTTCACACAGAGTGTTCTAACCACAAACCTCATGGCACTTTCCCCAACCCCCTCACCACAACCCTACCTCAAGACCTAACAACCCCCTCATCTACAACAATGATTTACAGCTCTATTAGCCAAAGCTGGCTAACAGGATGGTAGGTCAAGCTACAAAAAAACAGTACAACATACATATTAAAAGTACATATACCATAAAAAACAGCATTAAAGTGTACATTTTAAAACATAAAGGAGTATTTAACCCCTCCAATGCAGTGAGAATATCTAAGCCCTCTCAAGGAGAGCCTAGTCAATGACTTTAGAAATTGTTCTATAAAGATGACCCATTGATGACACCTTAATACAATCCCCCACTCCCCCAAAAAACATTGAGTCAGTAGTGCCATTCGTGTCCTGTGAAGACCAATCATAAATATTGATTGGAGTCAGTGCTCTGTTATTTCAATAGTAACCCACAAAGCTTATTTCTTGAAAAAAAAATCTTCTTTATCTTTGGTTTGCATAAATGGCAGGCCATCGTCACTCTTATTTCCACGCTGCGACTGCCATGTTGTGTGCATTTGCCATCACATTCAGTAACACATGGTTAGTGATCCTATTAATTAGTGACCATGTGTTAAATCAAGCAATCTGATTGGTTGATTATTTACCAAATCAGATTGGTTGATTGAAATACTTGTTAAAATTAACCACTGAGATTGCTTGATTTAACACATGGTCACTAATTAATAGAATCACTGATCAGCATTTTTAGTGCCAAGGAGCTTAAAAGATATATATATCCAAACAGATAATCAGTTCACACAGAAATCGAAACTGTATTATTGTATGAAATATACAATCTGTGTTATTTTCATGTCATTCTAGTCGAAAATGTCTCACGTAAATATCCAATTTTAAACTTTATGTAAAGAGTTATTTATGTTGGGTAACAGAGTGTTGGCACCTTATTTTATATCTAGCACCTTTTTTGAGAGATCAACAATAAACTCTATATGGGTGTAGCCCTGGTCCCCAGTTCATCCTATTACCATCAGGAGAGCTGCGTGGGCGCGTGGCTGCCGGCGGAGGATTGTGAGTGCACCCGTCAAGCGACGGTAATGGCGAAGAGGGTTGCAGGCTGTCAGGCAAGGTGACCGGGTCGCTGGAGGTCCGTGGCACACCTGGCTAGCAGAGGCCGACATCTTGCTATGCTCGCACATGCATGGCACGTCTTGCACATGCGCAGATATGCCCTGAGTGTGGCGGCCAGTGAGGAGATTCAGGCATGTGCAGGAGAAGCGAAGCAGAGGCCAATAGGGAAAGGTTCATAGTGTAAGGGACTACATATGCCATGAGCCTTAGGAACGGACATCACGGGGTGCACAACAATCAATGAGGCTGCCAGAATCCCCTGCAACAAGTAAGATACATTTGACGTGCTGCAAGCCCCGCCAGTCGGAGCTGGGACACCAGAAGGGTAGGGTGTGTGTGTGCAGGGGGTTAGTGGCCTCTGCACTAGGCCAGAGACCCCCTTAGGCCCCAACTAGGCCCCGACTCCCCTGTATAGTTTGTGGCTGCTACAGGGACCGGCCCTTAGACAGGGACACTGCCCCACTTAGCCTCACTAGTGTCAGGGACACAGCAGAATGCCGTATAGCAGTTGTGGCCTGTGGTCTGGGACCAGACCACCACCGAAAGGACAGAGACTATCTTCATGGTGGGACATTCCAACTGGATACCAGTCCACGTTGAGGCGGACGCCATCGCAGACAACATCGTTGGATCAGCAGATCCCTTTCTTCTGTGGCGTTACTACAGGGTGTTGGAGCACCTGGCAGGTATACTGTGCCTCATCTCGACAAGTGCACCAACTGTACACACATTAGTGGGGCAGCGCTGTCTCACACATTGGGTGGGTTTTTACTTGTGGACACCAGGGTGGTTGGGTGCCCAAGGGCCCCTCAGTACTTCGGGGACTGTGTTATCAGGTGTAGGCAGAGAGTTGGAGGGTACGGCCGTGCGTGGCCTAGTTGGTGGGACTGGTACCATTGTTATTGCATGCCTGCAGTACACTGTTATCTTATATACGTGTGTATTTCTTATATTGTCCTGTGACAGAGTTATCCAGCACAGTAAGGATCCCACCCAGGTGGAGGCACTGGTGGAGGTTCAGGCCTCCTGTGAGCCTCAGGTAATGCACCACACACACAGTAACCGCCGTATCTCCCATAGGGTGGAGGATAGTGCGCTACATGGGCATTATACATTATTAGGTATCCAACGTTATTGCAACCCATGGCATGCTGCTGCTGGACATACACAAGACACCAGCGAGAGAAGCAGCCATTGTTTTAAATCAGCCATGTGAGCAAGGGGTTGCGCTATTGCGATTTTTCATCCTGCAGTAAGCATGCCATTGGCTCCAAAAACATTGGCAACATCTGTATAATGATTAGACTTGAGTGTGGCATATTAACTGGGAGTAGATACAGTACATGCGTTATCTAGAACACATCTTTATTTTATTTTTTGTAACTTAAATTTTATTAGTTTATAATTTTATAATATTATACAATACAATACATTACAAAATACATTATATCATGGTGATTCTCAGTGTATCTGGAAGTATAATGATTACTAATATCAATGGAATAGAACTTTAATCTGTGGTCAGACTGGTGGGCCTAAAGGGGTATCGAGACACGGCTCGCTTTCCGGGGTCCATATTATGGTGTCAAACCCCTCTTCTAATCGGGGGGGGACCAGGTGTAAAAGCTCAGTCACCGAATCATTAACCGCCCTGCCGTCTAGTCGGCTGACACACGACTCATCCAGACGACGTATACATAAACAGGTAGACAACTACATGGGTAGACAGACAAACGTGAAGACCGACAAACAATCAACCATACGGACGGACAAACCGGTAGACAAACATTGATCCAAAAGGAAGAGGGGGGGAGGGGGGGAAGAGGGGGTTGGGATGGATGCTAGTGATCGTGAGTGTGTCTCAGATTTGTTACGCTGCCTCTCTAGGTATGTTACCTGTTTGAGATGTAATCATCTTATGCCGAGCATGGGTGTAGCACACCTCTCCCAAGGAGAACGGACTTGGAAACTATCAAAGCCAGATTGATGCCCTTTCTAACCCCGGGATGTCTGTCTGTGCCAACCAAGGCGTCCAGACTTTTAGATAATTGTCGCCAGTGTCGTTAACCAGACTCGTTAACTTTTCCATCTGGCAGATAAACCAAATACGATTCCGAA
The DNA here is from genome assembly GCF_040206685.1 of Ascaphus truei. Classification (NCBI taxonomy): domain Eukaryota; kingdom Metazoa; phylum Chordata; class Amphibia; order Anura; family Ascaphidae; genus Ascaphus; species Ascaphus truei. The sequence goes on along the minus strand of NC_134483.1, from coordinate 391,652,254 downwards.
TTTTTGGGATGGTTGGTATGTCTGAGCTTTTCCATAGTGCTGCGATCTCACACCGCGTTGCGAGTGCAAAGTGAGCAATAAGTTTATTATGAGCTTTAAAGAGACCCGCTGGTGGTCTGTTCAAGAGAAACAGCCACGGGTCTGGGGGAATAGTGAGATCAAACAGTCTCTGTATCCAAAGTCTAATTGTCTCCCAGAATGAGGAGATCCGCGGGCAAGACCACAGCATATGTAGCAGGTCTGCTGATCCTCCACATTGGCGCGGGCACAGCGGGGAGGATCCCGGCACGAACCTTGATAATTTTAGTGGGGTAAGGTACCATCGCATCAGGACCTTATATGCGTTTTCCTTGAGGGTGGAACATATGGAGCACTTTGCTGTGGCTAGAAAAATAGCACTCCAGTCCTCGTCTTCCAGACATTCTCCGATGTCTGTTTCCCAACGCGATCTAAATGAGGGTATCTCATGGGCTTGTTTGCTAGAACTGATCACTTCGCTGTATAGCTGCGAGGTAAGTCCCTTTGTGTCGGTCTCTGCCAGACAGAGCTTTTCGAAGGATGTCAATTGTGGGTACGGGGCAAATTTGTTATAGAACGCCCTGATCTGGAGGTATCTAAAGAATTCTGAGTGGGGGATCTCTTTTTCTAATCTGATGTGATCAAACGTCTTAACTTTTCTGTCATGGCCTTCCAGATCTTTAATCCGATTAAAACCTTTCTTTTTCCAAATTGAGATATTACCGACCGATAGGCCCGGCACGAACTCGGAATTGTTCCACAGGGGTGACATCATAGAGCGTGTCGTTGTGAGGGAATGTTTAAATTTTGTGGCCTCCCAGATTGACAATGAGTTGGTCATTGAGGATAGCGGCATATTGGCGCCTTTTCGCACCATTTTGGGGAGCCAGATTAGATTACGTAATTCTATAGGTTCACAGGCTGCGCTCTCTAATTCGACCCATCTCTTAGATCTCGGGTCAGACTGCAATTGCACAATTTGGCTCAACTGTGCCGCTTTGTAATATGATAACAGGCAGGGTACCGCTAGACCCCCAGCCAAGACCGGCCTTTTCATATTAATTTTGCTGACTTGGTTTTTTACCTCCCCATATAAACTTGGAGATGTCGGATTGAAGTGAGTGCAGGTCCTTCAATCTGAGTGGCACTGAGAGAGTTTGGAAGAGATATAAAATACGGGGGAGTAAGTTCATTTTAACACTATGGATTCTTCCTATCCAGGAGATCCTTTTAGATGTCCACTTTTGTAGGTCTGATTTTAGGGTCCGGATTAGGTTGGGGTAATTTGCGTCGTATATTTCTTTGACGTTTTTGGTGATGTGGACACCCAGATATTTTATAGATTTGTGTTGCCAGTGAAATTTAAAGTTTAGTTTTAATAGTTTTTCTATATGGCTGGGGAGATTGACATTGAGAGCCTCAGATTTGGATTGATTGATTTTGAAGCCGGAAATTTTAGAAAACCTGTTTAGCAGGTCAAATAAGTTCGGTAGTGAGGTGAGGGGTTTCGTGATCATCAAGAGGATGTCATCTGCGTACAGGGCCGCTTTATGGGTTTGGGAGTATGCGTTTAACCCTGAGATGTCAGGGTTTCCTCTGATTTGCGCCGCCAGGGGTTCGATACAGAGGGCGAATAGGAGGGGAGATAATGGGCAACCCTGTCTCGTACCACTCTTAATTTGGAAGGGCTGAGAGGGGTAGCCTTGGTGTACAACCCTGGCGGTGGGGTTAGAGTACAGCGATAGAATCGCATCACTCACCTGATCTCCAAAGCCAAATGCCGCAAGCGTCTCCTTTAGGTAGGGCCAGTCTATCCTATCGAAAGCCTTTTCGGCGTCCAGACTTAACAACATACTTTGAGCAGTGTCAATAGTGGCCAAATCTATCAGATCTATAAATCGACGGGTATTATCTGCGGCTTGTCGGCCCTTGATAAATCCGACCTGATCTGGATGTATGAGTCTGGGTAGGATAAGACATAATCTATTGGCCAATAACTTTGCATATAGCTTGATATCCGTATTGATTAGTGATATGGGCCTGTAACTTTTGCAGTCTAGTGGGTCTTTCCCTGGTTTCGGGATGATTGATATAGACGCCTGTAACATCTCCTTGGGGATGGAGGCTCCCGCTAAAATAGCGTTGAATACTTGGAGCAACCTCGGGGCAAGCAATTTGATAAATTTCTTGTAGTATAACCCTGAGAAGCCGTCCGGCCCCGGTGCCTTTGAAAGGTTTGAGTTCCTTAATGGCCTGTGTCAACTCCTCGTGTGTGAAGTCGGCATTTAGGGAGGCTCTGTCTGATTCTGTCAATCTCACCAGGTTGGAGCTAGCCAGGAAATCTCTTAGCTTACTGCTCGTGCAAGGATTATGTGCCACTTTCTCACCATTATAGAGTGTCTCGTAGAAGGAGCCGAATTCATCTACTATTTTCTGTGGGTTTGAAGTAGGGGTACCAGATTTTAAGCGTAAAGCTTGGATGTTGTATTTAGTTTGCCTGTCTTTCAGCATGCGGGCCAGCATCGTATCCGGCCTGTTTGCTTTTTCGTAAAATTTCCTCTTTGACCAACTCAATGAATTATCAGCCCTGGAGGTCAATATCATGTTTAATTCAATTTTAGTGTCTTTTACCTCTTGTAGGGTTTGCGGGTCTAGTTTCTTTTTATGTTTGGCGGAGAGAGTTTGTAATTTAGTTTGGAGTGTGACAATTTTTGCCTCTCTCTCTTTTTTTCGTCTAGCCGTGATATTTATGAGGGTACCTTGGAGAGTCGCTTTATGCGCCTCCCAGAGGACCAGATGTGAGGAGACAGAGCCGGCATTTACTTTGAAAAATTGGTCTATCTCATTACCCACAGTATCACAGATCTCTGGAATTTTTAGAATGGATTCATTTAGCTTCCAGTTCGTTCCTGGTCTACCCGTTTGAATATTGTTGCACTGGAGCTCTATGGGTGCGTGGTCAGACCATGAAATATCATGGATCTCCGCTTGGGTGACCTTGGGGACCAGGTGACAGGACACTGCGAAGTAATCAATCCTACTGTATGAGCAATGTGGGTGCGAGAAGAATGTGTAGTTCCTATCTGCTGGATGTAGCTCTCTCCAAATGTCTATTAGTTGGTTACATTTGAGACCTCTTCGTAGGGATATACCTGCTCCTTTATTGTGTAGGGTAGCTTCACCTGATCTGTCCATGTGAGGTTGTAGGACCATATTAAAATCTCCTGCTAAGACCACGCTTCCCTGCGCAACCGAGTTTAGGATTCTAAAGAATTTCTCGAAGAAGATTGCACTCTTTTCGCAGGGGGCATATATACAGGCGATTGTGATCTTCTGTCCCCTAATAGTTCCTACTATTATAATAAATCTGCCATCGTTATCCCGTTTGGTTATCAGGCCTTCATAAGGGATGCTATTACGGAATAGGATGGCAACTCCACGTTTTTTGACTTCAGCAGAGGCCGAAAAAACCTGGGAGAAGTCTTTATCAAGATATTTGGGGGTATTGGTTTTGCTGAAATGTGTCTCCTGTAGGAGCAACACATCTGCATGTTTTCTTTTATAATCTGTGAAGGCTAGTTTGCGTTTAGTGGGGTTGTTAAAGCCCTGCACATTGTGAGATATAAAAGTCAACGCCATTTATTGCTGTGTGTGACTACGCGCATCATTATGTTGCTTGACTTACCCGTGGCTTCCATGTGTAGAGCCGGACGATCACTGTCTTCAGGGCACTTACTCATAGATAGGTATTTGAGGGAAGGGTAAGGAGGGAGTGGGAGGCAACGGGGAGGGAGGGGGAGGGGAGGGGGGGACTGGGAGTAGCACATGAGGGTCAACAACAAGGGGATTGGGTTCACGACACATAACAACAGATACTGTAATGTACAAAAAACAAATAGGAACATGAAGACAAGAGCCCACTCCGGGAGCCCCCGGGAGTGGCCCTTGCGCCCAAGGGATGGGTCCTTTGGCCCAGACTGACGACGGGATCTCCCCTGCCTGCTGGGTCCTGGCTTCCCTGGGACTTGTTTGCGACCCCTATTCTGTAGGGATCGTAGCGGAGGACACATACACGCCGATCAGGGAACTGTCCTGCCGGCGCATCTCCTTTAAACAGACAACAGTTAAATAACAGTATAACTTATACCTTTAGCAATAAAAAACTCTCATTTACATAACATCCACCTAAAGAGTTTCCCCCAAAACTCCACCTCTCCCTACTCCTCCTGTTTTTGCCCTCTATGTGAGTATAGGTTGTAAGGAGCACCATGCCCCCCCAAAGGGTTCCTATTGTGCGGTCCTCGTAGCGCCAATCCCAACCACTCTTGTTGGTGAGGAGTTCAGAGGACCGGCTACCTAATTTTCATTATCTTCTTATATGTGAATGTCTACTCTCTATATGGTAGGGTGCCGGACTCCCCTCCTTTAAGTGCCTCTGTGTTTCAATGTGTGGGTGTTGAACGTTTAATGTGCTGGTGGTCTGCATGTATTGTAACCATATAGCGGCATCCAAGAAGGCGGAGGGGCCACTGGCGCACATGAAGCCGACGTTAGTCGACTACATGCAGACCTATCTCCCTATGTTGTTCCATGTTCCCATGTGGGGTCAAGCAGGAGGCAGCCACCGATTCCCCAACCCTCGGATGGCCCCGGCATGCATTTGCATCCCCCCTCCCCCGCCCACCAGCCCACTCCGTCAGCACTCTAAGGTCAAGGTCCCGTTCCCTCCCTCAGCGCTCCTGCATTGCTGACAGGCGGGGCGCCGACATATACCGACCGCGATATGCGGTCTGCAGGGAACGGGAGACGGAGCGGGGGGTGGTCGGGATCGGGAGGCCTGAATGGCAGGGGGGCGTGGCCTGAGCGGAGGGACCCGCTACTCTCCCCCTCCTCTACCCTTCACGGGCTTGGGCTGGGGTTGCTGATCACAAGCAACACACATATTCAATCACACACGCAGGCATTCTCACACGCACACACAGGTTCTCTCACACACCCACAGGCACTCTCACACACATACACACAGGTTCTCTCATACACACACATATGCTCTCTCACACACACACAAGTTCTCTCACACACACACACACAGGCTCTTTCACATACCCACAGGCACTCTCATACATACACAGACACAGGCACTCTCACACATACACACACAGGCTCCCTCACATACCCACAGGCACTCTTACATATATACAGGTACTCTCATACACACACATACCCACACACACATAGGTAGGCAGGCACTTATACACATACACACGCACACACACAAACAGAGGCAGGCACTCACGCATTCAGGCACACACACACATGCATCTAGACATCCATACACATATACAGATAGGCATCTCTGTTACTCACCCCCCCACCCACCACACACCCCCCCGCCTCCCCACGGCCCTCAGCCACATCGCGCGATGCGCCGGAGCCAGGGAACACAATTCTCCTGCGTCCCCCATTGGCCGACGCGTCACCGCGTGCAGTCAGCTGCGCAGTCGAAGGGGATCGGGACCGGCCCGGAAGGGTCCCCCTGCTGTGGGTCCCATCTCATTCTGCTCCCATCGCGCCGCCCGGTGTGTCCGGCTGCTAGGTCTCGCCGGTTCAGGGACATATTTTGGTCCCGGGGGGGGGGGGGGGGGAGTTCGGGCACCGGTGAGACTCCGTTGGCTCCGTCTAGGGCTTCGGCTACGTCATCGCCCGGTGCCGTCGCCGCTGTGTCCCTCCGCGCATGCGTCCCGCTTCAAGTCTCGCGGGAGCCAGTGACGTCATCCAGGCATCCCGCGAAGAGCAGGGCTGTTCCCGCTCGCCTCGGGGAAGGAGCAGGAGAAGATGGCTGCCCCTCAAAAAAAGTGAGTAGACCTGTGGGGGCTGAAAGTTTTCTTAATCTCTGTGGGGGGGTCGATGGGGGCTCCCGGACAAGCACCCCTTGACTAGGGCCTTCCAGAGGATCCTGCTGGGGAGTTTGGGGGAGAATGTATATGTTTATTGGGGTGGTATAGCAGAGTCTATGTGGAGCTCGGCGGTTCCTCCACTACTCTAGCTGCGGGTCGTAGGCTCCCAGTTGCGCGCCATGAGGTTGAGGGGGCGCCATCTTCAGCAGCTACCAGGTGAGGGGGGCTTTGCGGGGAGCCAAGGACTTTACGGAGGAATCCCTCTCCATCCTCCACATGTTTCAGTGTGTGTGCAACACCGTTTTTCACAACCAGAACTGCACATGGGAACAGCCATCTGTAGCGCACTTCTTTGTCCCGGAGCGCTCTAGTTATGGGGGTCATTGCCTTTCTTTTTGCCAGGGTAGCTGGGGACAAATCTTGATATACTTGGAATTTGATGTGTTCAAACTCCACTGTTTTCCTCTCTCTGGCGATTCTGCATGTTTGTTCTTTTGTCCGATAGCAGTGGAACCGCATAACGATGTCTCTGGGGGGGTCCCCCTGCTGGGATCTTCCTCTGAGTGCCCTATGGCATCTGTCTAGCATTAAGTCCCTTTCTGTCAGGTCTGGGAACAGATGCTCCAACCACTTAGCGGCGAAGTCTTCCGGATCTGTGACCGATTCTGGCACCCCGCGCAGGCGGATATTACAGCGACGGTCGCGATTCTCCCCGTCTTCGATCTTTTCCTCCAGGGATCTGATTTGATCTTTAAGGGTGGACACTTGTGTTTGTGTCTGGGATATGGCGCTGGTGTTCTCTTCTGCCCTAGACTCCAGGGTATCAGTACGCTCCCCCAGGGCATCCACATCTTTCCTTAGTGCCCAGAGCTCTGTCTTGAAGAACTTTTTCATGTTGGAGCAAAACTCCTTCATGTCTTTCCTCGGCACCACTGCCATATCATCCTGCTCCTCTGCAGGACTGTCCATATCAGTGTCTGCTGCTGGATGCTGCTCAGGGGAATCATGAGTCCCGGCCTTAGCTGTACCTTTACTTTTAAAAAATGTAGATACTGGCTGTGTTTTTCTACGCACCGTTTTGGTAGAAGCCATCTCTGTAGGTTGATGTATGTTGCGCTTAGCTTTTATTAAGGAGACGATAGCGTTTTAACTGTTATTTTACGCTATTATGCACCGGGGGGAATGGAGCTCTCACTCTAAGCTGCCATTCACCATCGGGGGGGCGTTGAACACATCTTTATTTAAAGCTGAATTGTTAATTAAACTTCAGATATAAATACTTTTTGATATATTAATACAAACAGCACAGTTACCCTGCACTATTGCACAAGCAGCATGATTCCCATTTTAAATGAAGTAACTCAGCATTTCACCATGATTTTCTAATACCACAGAATCAAAGTCAACCTATTTTGAAAGAATTAGGGTTTTGCAGTTTCTCAGATTGTGATAATTTGTACACATAACATTTTACATTCTGTTACTATTTTTTCTTTCACTTATTCCTATTTCTTGATGTATTACATCATCCTCTCATCTTATTTTGTTTTCTGCTAGCCTAGAAAATTGTGTAGATTTAATGTGAACAAGGCCATGAGGCTTATAAATTATGCATTGTATTATGGAACACATTGGATATAGGGAATTAGAATCAAGGCCTACTACACAAAATGCATTTTCACAATGAATATCAACTTTTAATGTTAGTAGTAGTTACTTTATAGGACAAGTTACCTGTAAAAATATATATGGAATTCTAAAACATGGTATCTGTCCTGTGGATCAAAGCTTTCTGTGTCAAATCTGATTTATTGTAAACAATGATCTGCATTGAAATGAAGATACTTCCAATTCTTGCATGAGGCTAGTCTCAAACCAAAAACTATTTTTATAATTTTTTCTTTTTGCTCTTTTTGAGAGCATTAATAGGAAGTATAGATGTAACCAGACTCATTGTCTCAGGGTCTGTGTCTGAAAAAAAAACAAAAAGCTGTGGCTCTGAGACAGTGTCTACTACAACATCGCTGCAGGGGTCCATGTTTCCAAAATGGACTGCCTGCAGCATAAATCCTCCAATACTGGTGCAGCTGTAGTCACATTCCTGCAACTTTCCCCGGTACAAGAGACCATCAGTCAAGCTCAGTGTTTTCCAACTTTTTTTTTGGTTAAGGAACCATATGTGAAATTATGAGGAACCCAAACCCATTCTAATAGCGCGTCTGTGATAAGATCCATTGTAATGAACACCAACCCTATCTAATAGTGCATATGAGATAACATGCATTGTAAATAACCGCAACCCTCTCTAAAAACACGCCCGGGATCAGATGCATTGTAAGAAACCCCAAACCTCTCTAATAGTGTGCCTGAGATAAGATGCATCGTAAGGAACCCCAACCCTCTCTAATAGTGTGCCTGAGATAAGATGCATTGTAAGGAACCCCAAACCTCTCTAATAGCGTGCTTGAGATGAGATGCATTGGAAATTCTTCTGTATTTGGTACAATTTTACAATAATCTGAGAATTACAGGGAAACTTTTAGGAATGCCCGGGGAACCCAAGGGTTGCTAGGAACCCTGGTTAAAAAACACTGGTCTGTATTTCTAATCTAATCCCATGTAAAAAAAAATCCCTAATTAATTTAATGGATAGTTTTAATACTTTAATTAAATACATTTATATATATTTTTTTTTCCAGATTACTAAGGTTATTTTACCACATTTCTATTTACACATTAATGTGTAATTTCCCATATTTCCTTAATTCTTCATTTATTCATTTTTCCTCCTTTATCTTTTTATGCAGCATGTGAGCAGGGACTCTGTTGAAATCTAAAGTAAAAGGACACACATTATCATATTCCCTTTCATTTCAATTTAACATGTTTATTAACCTAATTACCTAAAATAAAACCATGAGCATTCATAATAATTATTCTCATTTAATGTGGATTAGTTTTTTCCTAAGGAACTAGTAATGCACAGTAGTAATGTAATCTATGTATGCAGTAATGTACTAGAGTAATGTATCATAATATCTGCTGTGTGCACTATAATTACAATTGTTTTCCTTTATGTGTAAAGTTCAATGGTGCAGGCCACAGTGTAGATCCTTTACGAATATGTTTACTTATTGAACTAATTACATTGTTAAATCCATTTTATATTATCTTCTGGTTATTACCTTCTATAGCATTCTCTTAAGAAAAATTGCACTTATGAAGTAAAAGTTACAAAACTGTTGAAGTTCATGTTAGCAGCTAAAATATGTTTCTTGTACCACCCAGCAGAGCTTGTTCTTGATAACCCAAATTACAGTAATTTGAGGAGATTGTGTAAACATAATAAAGAGAAGAAAGAATGGTAATTTGCTATGATGCTATAGTGTTTACGGATGCACAAAGGTCTCTGTACCAAATATGACAAAAGGATAACATTCAGATAGTATTTTTTTCTTTGCTATTTTAAAATGCTACACAAATTGTAATTGAAGGACCCTGAAAGGTTCTGTTTCATCTTGTATGATACACACATCTTATCTGCTGCTAAGCCTAGCAGACATTATTATTATCAGTGAACTGTATTAATATGTTTACTACTCAAGGTGTAGGGTCCATATGTGGTATCACTGTTATGTTCAATTTGTATCTACACTTTTTAATACTTTTTTATAGATATAGATCATCTCGCGACATACCAAAAGAAAAACAAATGTAACTCTTTAAAGTGCCTTAAGCCCTTCAGGGCCAGAGTGTCCTGTCACATATGTGGTCTTCTGAGCAATCACATGATCGCTTCCAGGTTCTTGGGGCTGGACCGGAAGTGAAGATGGAGGGTCTCCCACTTCAGTGCAGTTTGCAATTAGTGTTCCGGAGCACGAACAGCCACTAAAAAAAATAGCAAAGTGCCATGACGCATAGCGTACTCCATTATGGCCACGAGAGTAGCACTTTTTATGATGTACACTGTACAGTATGTCAATTTGACACTAACAACTATCTTTGCATATTTATGTATGTGCAGCTTGTTTCATCAGCACATAAATATGTTATGATTATTCTTCTGCACCTAATTAATATAGAACAGGAACAGCCATTCCTAAATCAGTGGTCAGAGAAAACAAGTAAGTTCATAGTTTTAAGCTATATTTTTATAGCAACATTCTGATGAGTCCGGACACGAGTATATATCCATGAAGATAATAATCTGTATTGAAATAGTCACATTATACTCCAGAGAATAGCTGCATAGGGGATTCCTGCGGCCCCACGATCAATGGAAACGGCAGATTCCCTCTAAACTATAACAATGTAGTTCTCCTGGAGCTAGACTATCAATGTAGAAATGGATAGTCCTTGAAAACATGAATAATGATATGGTACTCACGACCTTCTGATTGATGTGTCCAGTGTCGGCGTGCTCCCTACTCGCTAGCAGGATACTGGAGAGTCTTCTGTGGGGGATGAAATAGAACGGTGCACTGCCTGTGAAAAAATCGTGATGGGAGCCAAATCGCGATAAAAATATGTTTATTTGGCCGTCAGCAACATGGTAAAATAGAGATACGTGAACATCTAACACTTTTTGCGCAGTTGTGCACTTTATCAAAGAATGATGTTCCTCTATGATAGGTGAGATTAAATAGATTGCTCAGATCAGGTGCTCAGTCACCTGTGCTTTGCTGAAATGGGTCCCCAATGAAGGGGAAACCATTAGAGACTGACAAAGCTCAGGTGGCAGTGCATCTGGTCGGGGTCATAATTAAATAACATGAACAAATGCTAGCATACATTTTTAGTGTACTCAAGTATAAAATGCACAGAATCTCAGAATCATATTGGTGGTCAATGTGAATGTCATAGCAGCATTAGAACAACAAATGTTTATTAACCAACAAAACTGCATAAGATAAAAGACTATACAAATGATTAAAAAAACTGCAATAAATTTTAATTTAAAAAAAAAATCTAATTTTGAAAAAACAAAAGTTGAAAAATATACCTGGAAATACTTAGATGAATTCAATCTTTTTGTTAATATAAATTATTCCTTAACTGTGAAATTTAAAGAGACATTAGTGTTTATTTATATATTTATCTGTTTCAAAAATACTCTTTAGCCATAGTGGGAATTGTTATCTATTTGATCTAGGATATAGAAATATGATGCCATAATGGAAAATTACAGGTTATCACTCCGTGAAATGGAAATTTAAACTCATTTTAAAATTCGTTATTAATTTGGCCAATACTGGACCCAAAAAGTATATATATTTGTACATAATGACCAAATGGAAATATTTCCAAATATGATTGTTGAGTATATAATTATTGTCTCAAATAATGGAAAACACGAGGAACTCGGTATAACTATTATTGGAGAATTATAAAAGAGAATATTAGAGAATATTTAAATTTTTGCAAAAAGTGTTTTAAATCCTAATTGATATTCAATCCGGTGGGTATTAAAGATCCAGAACATCTCACTCTAGTTGAGGATGCTCTGACGATCTCCTTTTCTGATGGGCAAAGAGATGTGTTCAATCCCACTAAAGGTAAATGTATTTGCTACTCTGAGGACATTCAGAAAAGTGTAATGTATGGATACAGGAAATCGTAGGTCTTTTTTCTTTATGGAATTTATATGCTCGATTATACGTATTTTTAACGGTCTAATGGTTCGCCCAATATAATTTTTACCACATCCACTGTGGTAAAATGTTCACTGTAAAGAAAGAACTATGTTTACAGGGCTCTTTAGATATACATATTTCAGTTCAACACTTAACTGGCCCAGGTTTAGAGGTTAAAATAGGAAGTTTCCCCAAAAAATTACATATTGTGAAAGTAATGTAATGTCCTTTAGTGTGGATTATTATCCTTATTTTTATATTTTTATTTGACAGCAAGAGATTTAAAAAAATGAATGTATCCCATTACAATATGATTAGAAAATCTGTCAATTATGAAAGTGAAAAAACAAATGCAATCATATTAATAAATAAAATAAATAACTATTAACATGAAGCAGTAAATTCTTACAAGTTATAGCACAATAATAGATACATGATTAGTTATTCCTGAAAAACATGGAAGATGTTTCAAGCTATGTATCCATTTTTATATATGTACAAATGTAGTTAACCTAATATTGGTTTCTGTCAGGGGAAGCTGCAGTATCCCAGTAGCGGGGAATCCCTGGGGCAGGTGGTCCCATTAAAAAGTAATGGATCATCCACATAGATGATGGGGGATGCCTCAGCTGTCACTTTCACTGGATGTTGCAGCTTTCTATCTCCTGCTGAATTATCCAAGTAAGTGTTTTGCTATTGCTTCTGCACAAAGCTTAGCTGAACTGTTGGAACTGTCCTGTAACCAATAAATCCCAATTGCGTTAGATGAATTGTCTCCTACATTTCTCAAATTGATGTCCCTGGGTGGACTGGGAACAATAGTGCTAGTCAAGGTTCATACAATTTGAAGAATTTAATTCCAGAGAGGCTCCAGGATTTTACACCCAGCCATTCTTATTGAGACAATCAAATTCCCAAGCTCGGCATTGAACCATGGGATAACATCCATATTCCTCTATTGAATGATTCTGGTATATATACATACTGTACAAACCTGGCCTGCGTAGGTAGACTTCTTTAGCGAGATTATCTTCTTCTATCATGAGTCTCACCCTGGAGCAGATTAATTTGATAAACTTCTAGATCTAGGATACCAATTTCTCCTCCCAGCAACCAATTCCTTGCTCCAAGGACTCCCATTTGTCCCCACACACATATTACCCTTTCTGGAGGCACTAAGCTCTATGCAGCCAGCCCTCCTCTAAGTGTTAGGTTTTTATGTTTACTTTCAATATAGTTGTTTTACTTCTGTTGTCTGTATTTTAATCTTTTGTGTGTATTGCAACTTTTCATATTAACCTATTCAATTAATAGCTTTCTTGCCTGAAGCTACCCACCATATGTAGCCAGGTTTTTGGGGTATTAGTGTGTGTTGATGCAGGTCCCATTGTTCCCCAAAAACCATCAGTCTTATTATAGTGATTGCCTTTCTTTTTGAGGCTTTGTGGAATTCCAAGTAACATGTGTGATAGCCCAGTAGATAAGACCAAGAGTCTTGGATAACGACATTACCACTTGAATGGGTTTTGGACCTTTTTGAGAGTGCAACTAGTGCTGAATTCCCTGGTGGTCACTAGACCAAGGCACATTTTTTTTTTAGCTTATAGGGTTTCCTAGGAAGACAGGGTCACCACTGAGAATTTACATTTCATGCAGCTCTACCACTGGCCAGACACATTCTTTCTGTGCTACAAGGAAGGGGGAGTTTCTTTTAGGTGTAACAGCCCTGTCGTCATCCGCTAAGGGAGATTTGCAGGTACAAAGGTGTTAGTGATGCCCACCTGTTGGTTCCAAGGAGGCGGAATCTTCGCAGATGTAGTAAGGAACTTGGGGTACAGGATTTTCTTTGTGGTTGGTACAGTGCCACCTACAGTACAAGGGCACTGTCAGAGGCATAGATTCACCCGTTGTAGGAGCAATAGTAGAATAAAAGTCCAGAATCCTATGATCGTTGCAAATGGGGTTTATTGGAGCCGATGTAGAATCAGCACAGCAGCGCAGTACATACAGATGGTGTCCCTTAGTCTCACCTCACCCACCCGCTCACTTGGGCAAATTCACAGTTCCTCAGAGCCAGGCCTGGGGTAATGAATACTCTCCCTCTTCATAGGGCAAAGGGCTTTGGCAGAAACCAAAGGCCAAGGTGACTATATCCCCACCCTCCCCTAAATATCAGCTAGACATGACCCACTACTGAGTCTACAATATCCAGCCCAGGGGCATCATCCCTTTCCACCCCCAGTCTCTGGGCAAAACTGGATGTTGCTAACCAGTCACCCCACTGGTCACATGCCTTACTAGAACTTTCCTAATGGTGGCTCATGCCTCACCAAACAAGATGTGCCTGAAGTTGCAACATTGAAACTAGTGCATGAGACTACTCACATGCAGGGCCATGTTTGCTGGTAAACCCTAACACTACCAGCAGCTGCCCTAACTTGTATACATAACAGGGGCCTAACTCTAGCACTGCCTACAATTACCAGGACTTATGTGCCAGGCTAGGGAAAATAGCAGAGGGGCTACATAGGCATTTCTCTGTGAATGCAATATCTACACAGCAACTTTTGAAGACTCTAAAATTACAGTACCCTTTCCTCTCTGAGTTGAGTTCCCGACATAGGACTCTAAGCGTATTTGTATTTAGGGCAAAAACTGTCTATTACAGCAACCTACAGTATTTACCTGTGTGGCCAGGTCTCCCTTTATGGGCTCCCAGTCAGTCCCTTGGCTCACCCCACTTACCTCCACAGAGTGCCGGGGAGATGCAGGCAGCGCAGCACAGGTCGGTCTGGTGATGGAGTCACCGGGGGCTCCCGGTGGCAGTTGTTACAGGGTGCCGCCATCTTGTGCGTACCCATGCATGTGCACGGTTCGCGCATGCGTAGAACAAGAAATAGTTGCAGCGGCCATTAGGTAGAAGGGCTCAACGGGGACTAAAGCCCCCAGAAGGCACTGGTGCTGCTATCACAAGGTGAGGCACAGCCAATAGGGATGCAGGATTAACGGAGGGGAGAAAGGATACATTTAGCGCACTAGGGGGGCCACGCCAGTCGGAAGAGGGACCCCTGGACTAGGCCAAATCTTCCCCCTTAGGCCCCGACTCACTGTAGTTTGTGGCTGCTATAGGGAAGGCCCATAGTATGGGACCTTTCCCCAATAGCTGCCTATAGTCAGGTGCAGTGCTGGTAAGACTCCACACGCTGACTGCGATCTGTGGTCTGGGACCAGACCAGCTATGTGGTAAAGATGGTAAGGTGATATTATCCACGCCGGAATTCACCCAACGCGGAGGCGGGCGTCATCGCGGACAACAACGTTGGATCAGACGGATCCTCTTTGTTATTCTGCAATACCCGGGTGCTGGAGCCCCAGGCAGGTACCTAACCAAGTGCACTAACACTCCACGGGATAGCGCAATCTCCAACACATTGGGTGGGCCTTGACATTGGGAAAGGGACATCATGGGATTTGTGCCTGGCACCCAATGTACTCTAGGGACACTCACTATTGGTATCAGGCTGGGGTATATTTCACTGTGTGGTGCAGGGTACCAATATTATTTGTCTTTAGTAAAAGGTTGTTAGCAAATATATTTGTGTGCGTGTATCATTATTATTGTTCCTGTAAGGGTACATCCCTCCAAGTCGGGATCCCTTGCAGGTGGAGGTACTGTCATTGTAAGAATCAGGTACACCCCATGCTCCCAGCGGCGGAGGTTCAGGCCTTCTGTGAGCCACAGGTAATGCACCACACACACTGTAGTCGTCATATCTTCCATAGGGTTGGGGAAAGTGTGCTACACCTATATGAGAAGATGTATCACTAATTCTAGTTAATGGTAATGACTAACTAAAGCCTGTTTCTGTGGCATACGTAAGCTGTAGCACTCCACTTCTCACAGCTTACTGCCCTTGACTGGTTCTGCTATCCTCACACATGATTTACAACTCTGTGCACTAGGTGTACTTTGCTAAGCTTCTCTACGTATGGATGTACAGACGAGACAACGAGTATTCTAAAGCTTGCCTTAAACTAGCCCGGTTACATGCTGGGTACATGCTGGATTTAACCTGGCTAGTTTAAGGCAAGTTTAAGGCATTTCTGCATTGACTAATGACCCATCGGATTAACACAGCAGGGGTCGCTGGCAGTCCCATTCAGTTTGAATGGGACTGCCAGGGACCCCTGCTGTTAATCTGATGGGCCATTAGTCAATGCAGAAATGCCTTGAACTTGCCTTAAACTAGACCCAGCATGTACCCAGCATGTACTTGAGTCTTTTTGGTGATTGCCACTGGTTTGTGTTGCAATAACCGTCGGCACTACAGTACATAGACAATATTCTCATATACAGTACATGGTCATGCTTTTTTACTTTGATCTTCTGAGGCTTACCACCTAGAAACAGCTGTTGGGATACGCAAGCTTCCTGAAGAAAGTCACAACATGTCACATGACCGGGGGTGCACTTATAACTTGCGAGGGCTCATCCATGGTGGCATATTTCTCCCTCAGATGATGAGCCCATAGCTGGCAGTTCATCCTGGTGAAAAGATTAATCGATACTCTTTATAGGAAGGGACTTACTTTTGCTCCCACTATTGGACCAAATAAATTTGGTCTTTATGTAGACGCACAAAAATTTATGAGGTCACTCACACTTAAGAGATTCTTTTTAGGGAAAGAAGCAGAAACCAGTAATTGGACAAACACAAGTAGCAATAATTTAGAAATACCTTCTACTTCAAAGTCATTAACAACAGACTTTGTTCATTCTAAATTTAAGCCCAAATCCAATTTTTTTCCTAAATTTGCCAAAGGAAATCATTTGGATGTGTTCTTTCAGTTGGTGACCAAAGATTTAGAGGCCCTAACTACAAATAGGACAAAACAACACTCTAATCTAACGAAAGAGGAAAAAATAGCACTAGAGGAATTGTCATTGGATAAAACAATAGTTATAAAACCTGCCGACAAGGGAGGAGGTGTGGTTATCATGGATCATGAATATTACATGAATGAATCCAATAGGATTTTGGGGGATACTGACACATATCAGAAACTAAAATCTAACCCCACACCTGTTTTTAAAAAAGAATTACAATCTCTCTTAGAAGATGGTAGAAGACGGGGAATACTGGAAGATCAAGAGTTCCAATTTTTAAATATAGAGGACCCAGTGTTCCCCGTCTTCTACTTCTTACCAAAAATTCATAAGAATTCTACACATCCACCTGGGAGACCAATTATCTCCGGTATAGGGTCTCTGACAGCCAATTTATCGGAATATTTGGATAGCTTTCTACAGAATATTGTTAAGAAGCAAAAATCCTATTTAAAGGATACAACAGATGTAATTCTAGCTCTTAGAGATATCCAATGGCAAGAACACTACCTATTGGTCACAACTGATGTTACAGCACTATACACATCTATTAGACACAAAGATGGATGTAGAGCTGTTAAGTATTTTCTAGAACAGGAAGGTACCATTCCAAAAGTTCAAATTGATTTTTTGATAACTTGTATCGAATTTGTCCTGAAGAAAAACTTTTTCTGGTTTTGTGAAGAGTTCTATTTACAGCTGTGTGGGACCGCCATGGGGACCAAATTTGCACCCAGCTATGCCAATCTGTTGATGGCCATGTGGGAAGATCACTACATATGGTCTTGGATAGGTCTGGACGCAAATCTGGTCACATGGCGGCGCTATATAGATGACATCATCTTTATATGGAAGGGCACATCAGAGGACTTGGATCTATTCCTCCTGTACCTCAACAATAATGAATTGAATCTTAAATTCACTTCTTCCATAAGTTCCTCTAGTATAAACTTCTTGGATCTTACCATATATCTGGAGGGTAATAGCATCAAAACAAAAAACTTCTTTAAAGAATTTGATGCAAATAATTACATTTTGCAATCCAGCTGTCATTTAAACAAGTGGATTGCAAACATACCCTACGGACAATACCGTAGAATTAAAAGAAATTGTTCTGATAATACAATATTCAAAGAACAATCTATGGTATTGACCAAGAAGTTTGCTGAGAGAAAATACAAGGATGATGTAGTCAAAAAAGCTTGGTTTAGGGCAACAAATACACCAAGGGAAACCATGCTTATCCCCGCAGCCAAAAATGCACCAAGTGATGTAATACATGTACCATTCATTACGCAGTACAATAGGGATGCATATAAGATTAACAACATTCTGAATTCCCATTGGTCTGTTTTAAAAAATGACCCTATTCTAGGACAACACTTACCTGAAAGAGTTAAAATGGTGTATAAAAAAGCTCCCAATATTAAAAGCATTGTAGCCCCCAGTGCCCTTAGAAAGGGTCCTGTACATACTCGCTCCGGTTGGCTAGATCCTCCTAAGGGATTCTATACATGTAGAATGTGCACTTCATGTAAATTCAGTTCTAAGGATATCAATAGTTTTCAATCACATGTGACACATAAAAAATATAACATTCAACAACATTTGAATTGTAGATCAAATTTTGTCATTTATCTTATTGAATGCACATGTGGACTACAGTATATTGGTAAAACTATCCGCCCCCTTAGAACCAGAATATTAGAACACATTAGCAACATTAAAAGAAAAGTAACAACACACAGTGTTTCTAATCACTTTTTATTGATGCACAACTCAGAACCTAAAGGGTTAACATTCAAAGCGATTGAGCAAGTTATGCCCCATTGGAGAGGTGGTAATAGGAATACAGCCCTTCTTAAAAGGGAATCATTTTGGATGTTTGAGCTAAATACATTGGCACCCTCAGGTCTAAATTTGGATTTTGATCTTAAACCATTTTTATAACATATATAAACATCATTATTACTATGGTTTTTGTCATATCCACTAATTATGTTTCATCTTTGTTCTTTCCATTAGATATTGTTCCTTCTACTTAATTTGCGTCATTATATTTTATGTATTTTATTTATTTTAGCTTTTTTAGGGATAGTAACAAATGTCATCATATCCTTAGGATTTTTGGGTCTGTGCATATGTCAGATGCAACAGATTTAATTTTGCCTACAGTTTAGGCTATCCACCAATGGCTATTAAATGCCATTTTTTATCTTATGTGTAAACATGTTTTTAATCAAGTACTCATATATTAAATGTTTTAACCTGTATCACCTGCATCTATGTAGATATACTGATTGCTTTTACCTAGATGTAGTAATTGTCTATATCAGCAGCATTTGGCCATCTCAATTAAATGTGTTCCATTATCCAATTCACTCCCCACCTATGAGAGTAGAGATTAGAGTATATAAGTTGCTCATACACTATGGAAAATCACTCCTGAAGAAACCTACAAGGTGAAACGCGTAGAGTGATGCCCTGAGACGAAACCGGAGCCTCTGAGAGCGGATGACGTCACTTCCGGTCCTCGGTGAGACGCATCCGTGACACGCATAGCTGAACAGAGGAAAAGCAGAGATATCACTCTCCCGGTCTTGCAGAGATCCACTTTGTGATCTACACGCTTGTTTCTTTCCATCACCATGTGAGTTGATTGGATTTTGCTTGTTTTTATAAATATTCTATGTACAGTCTGCACTATGTCCGGTTCATTTTATTTCTAAGGGGACGCAAATGTACCAGAGCGCTACAGTATACCTGATTAGCAGTGCGGTTCCTATCCTACCAATTGGCCTCATCCCATGGGTTAAAGATACCTTTATATGCCTGCGCACTTCTCACGTTTGTGAGTATTCTGAGCACCTAACCACAGCCATTTATCACACAAAGTTCACACAATACTGCACCATAAGTTTGTTGTCTTTCTTTATTTTCCACATGATTTGCGCTTCTTGATGATTTTCACCCTTCACTTGCCTACGAGGATTGAAAGAGCAGTCCTGCATCAAGTCACAGCAGCATTGAATACTGTACATGTGGTTGTATAAGTATCACTGTTTATTTTCTTATCTATTTTTAAACACTGTGGGTTTATTTGATGTTGATTTAAACCATATACACTGAGCGCCACATTTTGATAAGTTTATACACAATTTACCACCTAGAAACAGCTGTTGGGATACGCAAGCTTCCTGAAGAAAGTCACAACATGTCACATGACCGGGGGTGCACTTATAACTTGCGAGGGCTCATCCATGGTGGCATATTTTTCCCCAGAAAATGGAGAATGCAGTTTCTGTAACTGCTACATAATCCACTGCTTTTTTATTGTTTAGGGTTAAACATAAGAAATCTCCAGGGGGAAAATTGCAGATGCCGTAGCTGACACAGGACTCATGGTTGCCACTCTGCTGCATTTCTGGAAACCATATAGGTAATGGAATGTTCTCCCTCAGATGATGAGCCCATAGCTGGCAGTTCATCCTGGTGAAAAGATTAATCGATACTCCGAAATATTACATTTTTATAGTCTTGCATATATTTAATAAATGCTCTGTGGACCTTGTTTAAATGGACAAGGACATTTATCTCTTACTTCAATAACTACTTTACCTGATGTACTTTTTCTCTTCTAACCATGGACAGGCGTTATACATATAGAATGTTTCTAACAAAATGTCCACATCCAATAAAGTCTAAACAATAAAACACTTGAGAATAACTGTTTAAACTATCTGTGTTTCATATACAGTACTAAGATTTTATGTCTGAAGGTGAGCAGAGACAATCATATTTGGTAAACCTAAATATGCGTATGTTCTACAGTTACCGTAAGTGGTGACATTAAGTGTGGTTTTGTGATTGTTCTTATTATGTTGAATATTTGTTCATTTTTATTTCTGTTTTTTTTCTTTTATAAATAATTATGATATGTAAATCATTTACCTATTTTTTTTTATCTAAAAAATAAAATGTTCAAAAAAAAATACATACATCTTTATCATATTACTGTTTTATTAAATAACCATTATAACCAGTCCTGTATAGTTATTTAGAAATCAGTCATGAATAGCAAATAGCAGCTCTCAATTACCCTTCTTGGACTTCTCTTTCTCTATTGGCATACTCTTTTTGGAAACATTTTGTTTGTTATCTTATTTAATTTTCCAAATATATATTAAAAAAAAAACTTAATAACAAGTGAAGGATTTTTTCGTGTAGAGATGTGTGAAATAGAAGTTTACACAAAAGCTGTTGCCAATATTATGAGCTGAAACAGACATGGAAAACAGCCAAAAGCAAGTTTCCAGAGCCAGACACTTAGAAGAATTAACAAGAAACAAACAGATCTTGGATAGATATTTTTTGAGAGATTACATTTTTATTTTTATTTGAGTATTTAATATATAGTACTGACAGAATAGTCGGTATTATTATGACATTAGAATACTGTATCTGTATTTTTGCAACTAACAATATTGCTAGGCTTGTTATCTGCCTGTCTTAAAGTTATTTATTATACTCTCACCCCTACAATCCTGAACAAAATTGGAAACAGTTTAAAAAAGAATTGCTAGCTACCTGCAGATTTCATGACAGTAGTTGAACTTCTCATTCATCACAGAACCTAGGTAACATGTGCAGCCCATCTGCTCCAGGGTCACTCTTCAGACTTGATGGTATGTGATGTTGCCCTTAGAGAAATGCAATGACCTTTCCTTTAAAATATACTTTTTTTTAAATGCACATTGTGTTTTCTTAACTGAATTGTAGAAATATGTTCTGTAAACTATATTTTATCTTGCCAGACATGCCACTTTTTCTAACCTTTCTAAAACGCCCTCATGTTTTTAAAACAACCTTTTGGAGTCACGTATTCTGTAATATGTAATGTTAGTAATTAATATATGTATTTTAAGTGAAGGTACCACGTAGGTACTCATTCAGAAGTCAAATGGACTCTAAGATTCCGAATAATTTGCTTTAGTTACCAGTACCACTTACTGTACCCAGTAAAAAAATATTATTTCATATTACTATCATATAATTTAACACTACAAGATTAACATTTAAACAGTATATTACATAACTTCTTGTATCTTCAGACACATGCTGGTAAACTGGAATAGAGCCCTCCTTAAAAAAAAATGTCATAGCTTATACACTTTCCAAAACTCATGTACAGTACATACAAATTATCTGTGAGTTAATTCCATGTTTTATGGTATTTATAAAAATAATCCAAAAATATATTTTTTGCTAACTACAGTATAATAATACTATTGCTAGTAATAAGAATAACATGTATACTAAAAGTGTACATTGTAAAATAATGGCCCAATCAATCGATCTCAGGAAAATATTATAATTCAAGAAATACATTCAGGAATGACTTGCCACTGGGCTATTCCACATCACAGGGAAGAACAATTAGGCCATTATTTATATCCATTTATTTTACTAATTTATACATACTGGATGCACTCCAATGTATATACAGATGGCTTGCTAAAACAGCTGACCCTTTAATTTCAGTGTTCTTGTTTATCCATTAGAATTAGAAATGCTATATTTACTGCACTTTTTGTAACCTTGAGCAATGTGTCCTTTAATGTAAAACATGCTTTACATGATATCCACTTTCCTTTATTTTGATGAATAACAACATTTTGCATTACTTTAAACAGTGTCTGGTGAAATCAGAAACATTTCTCATTAAAATGTTGCTTACAAATCTTCTATTTTGTGTGGATTTTCTGTAAACGCTCTGTCTTTGAATTTCAAATATAAAAACATCTAAGGGGCTTATTCCATTTTCGTCGAAGCGACCGATAGGACCTTTTTCTTTAGAAACTCCCTTTTAAAGAATTATTTTTTTCAATTAATTATATCCAACAGGTTTTGTTCCAATCTTCCTGGAACTAGAAAGTATTCTGCACATTTTTATTATGGCTCCACACTCCTCTGCACCTCCATATATCTCAACTCTCATCTCCTGTCGTACCCCTACTCACCTCTTAAGCTCAACCAAAAGTTGTCACATCTTTGCACCTTTTACCTCTATAACTCTCTCCAGTCTTAAACCTTTCTCACTAACTTCTCCCTACCTACTGTATGAAATGCTCTTCCACTCAATCAAGCACCTTCACTTTCAGCATTCGAAGCCTAGCTGAAAATTCACTTTATATTAAATTATTTATGCCTCTTAAACTCAGTCCAGATTCCCTTGATCTCCCTGAATGCACTTTTAATAATGCACATTTACTCCTTCTGTGTGTAAGCCTCCCAACATACCACTTAGATTGTAAACTCTTTGAGAAAGCAAAAAACAAACAAAGATGCCCAAAGCTACTTTCAATGTGACAAAATACACAGTGCAATACCTATATATTCTCTTGAAAAAGGGTCATTTAGTTCAACACTTTGGCCAAAGCGTCTTAAGCCTGCTGCCACTTCAAGGCATGACCAGTAGCAGGTCCTAACACTCCCTGAGTTAAAGCTCTTTGAGACAGCGCCTTGTGTTGTCATTTACCTGTTGGGCTTATCCCCGTCGTTTTGTGAAGCACAGTATAAACTGTTTCTCTACTGTATATAAATATAATTATACAAACATACAAGTATTTAATTCAATTTTAAATCTCTGACAGAATAGAACAATTAATTTGAAAGTGAATCAGGATAAACATGAGAAGTTAATGGGGTGTCAGCAGTTGGTTATTAACAAGAAGGCAAGTCTTTCCAAAGCCCATCATGTTGTGCTCTTTTTGTTTACATAATAATAATAATAATAATAATAACTTTATTTTATATAGTGCTTTTCTCCTAATGGGACTCAAAGTGCTTCACAATGACAGTATAGTGCATGGTACACAGCACATAGAAATTTTTACAGACACTGTCTCTGCCCAGAAGAGCTTGCAATCTATGTTTTGGTGCCTGAGGCACAGGGAGATACTGTAAAGTGACTTGCCCAAGGTCACAATGAGATGACAATGGGATTTGAACCTAGTTTCTCTGATTCAAACACAGTCAGTTGCAATGTTTACAGTCAGTGCCAGTCACTAAGTCACTGCATCTCCATACTGATTAAAATAAAGATGAGCTTAATCTTAAAACTACTGTATGTTTGAATCTCCATCATGAAGAGCACAATATTCATTGGTAAAAATGAATGCTGGTAAATGGTATATGCTGATAAAGACTTGTCTAAATTATTTTTCTTTGGAAACAACAACAAATTGGAAACAAAAAGTCTTCATGTAGATAAGTTGCTGTGAAAGACATTGAATATTGTTTTGGACGTCTGAAAATGCTGCTTGAGATTCATGCTCAGGAATACAGACTGCTGGTCAATCTGAATGACCTTTCTATCTCTTTGAAATGTGTAATAAACTGATAGACACTATTCTAGAAAGTGCATCACAAACATGAACATGTGCACAAAACCTTTTGCAGGAGACAAAGGAAGTTTGAGTAGCACTTCTTAATAATGAAAACTTTATGTTTGACTGTATAAAATGTCATCTATTTAGTGTATTTAATATTATTTTCAGTCGAAGAGGTCAGAGTCGCCCCATGTTTGAGCGCTATAAATGTTAACTTTGAAACCTGTCAATTAACGAACAGACAGCCCTAAGAGAACCCAGCAGAGTTCTGATATAGTTATCAAACCCTCCGACAAGGGAAGGAATATAGGGCCTCATACACTAAGCGCCGAAAAAATGCATTCGCCAAGTGTTCCCGATCGGCATGATTTTGCCGATTTTCCCTCACCGTATGCAATAAGGGCCGAATCCCTGGCCAATCAAGCCGAAAACATTTGTTCCCACTATGGCGATGATTTGCCGATCACACACGGGTGTATCGGCGATCATAGCGAGGGCGTGTTATGTTCGCCAATTGAACTTTTTTCTGAATCTGGCGATGCAAGCATGTTTTTGATTGAGCAGCCCATTTAAAGGCAGCGTGTATGTAAGGAATCCACTCCTGGCTTTGATTATAACTTTTGCAGACTTCTGCAGTTGCAAAAGTTTCCTCTGGCAATCTATGGCACATGTGCTGCTTCTCATTGCAGCTTCTGCCCTGTGCTACATCATTGGAGGAATACTCACACACCCTCCTCCTGTGATTGGATCTCCGCCCTTTATATCCTGGGCGTTGGCACTGAAACAGTGCCGAGCATAATCTCCTACCTGGACGTTACTGTCTCTGCCACAAACCACCCCAGGCCTCTCTCCTAGCGTTCTTACCTTCCAAGTTCCTGAGTATCCAGAGGCCTGTTCTTTCTCCTGTGCTGAAGCGTGTTGCCAGCACCGGTACCTGCTGCATTCCCTTCTAGCAGTGGCTACCCTTCCTTTCCTGCAGCCTGCTGATATCCCCTTGCAGTGGCCTGCCTTGGACTTCTGCGCTGAAGCGTTGTTTCTCCACGACGCTGCCCTGCGGTGATCTTCGGCCAGCCTGCTGTCTCCTCCTGCTGAGATCGGCGTCATGGGCCGAGGCTGCTCCTCGTGCAGAAGCCACTCCCGCGCTCACGCTCCTAAGCTGAAGCGGGGAACTCCTGTCTGCTTGTTGCCGATTCCTTGCTACGACTACGACCACCCGGATGTCTTCTATCCTGACCCTGCTTCGGCCATCGATTGTCCTGTCTTCTCCTACCCCGACTTTGGCTTCAATAACGACGATGCTGCCTTCTC
This sequence comes from Ascaphus truei, assembly GCF_040206685.1. NCBI lineage: Eukaryota > Metazoa > Chordata > Amphibia > Anura > Ascaphidae > Ascaphus > Ascaphus truei. The sequence goes on along the minus strand of NC_134483.1, from coordinate 391,627,119 downwards.
CAATCCTGACCCTGCGATGTACGACTACGAACGGCGCACTCCGGATCAGTCTGTGCGGACTAAGGTCGGTGATAATGTAACCCCACCTCAGCCCTGCGGTCCGGTCCCGGTTTGTGGCGAGCATCGGCGTAACAGTATGCTCGGCCAACAAAAACCGGACCGCGCCGTGGCGGGGGTAGGCAATTTTCCAACTGAAGTTATGTCCCGGCCTGCGTACCAGTCCCACTATGAAGGCCAGTATCTGTGTGAAATAATAGCCTTGATTGAAGACCTGTATACGTATGAAGATTTAACCCCTTTGCAAAGACAATGCCGTTGTGATCTCTTTCTTAAGGCTTGCTGCATCCAGGACTTAAAACGGTCTCTAGCTGATTGTATACGCTCCCCTGATTCTCCTTTAACCTGGGATAACGTGTACCCTATGGAACTGGCCGACGCCCAAGAGGCACTCTATGCCCTGGCCTCATCACTGGACATTCATCTAGTACAACAGGGCGCCCTCCTCATGTTGGATCAATATCAGGATATACTCCATGTACTTTCCTTAACACTTGACATTTGCATAAAAGAACAGGACCCCCTCCTTACCAGCTACGCTGCTGCTTGGCAGATCTCCTATGCTGCCAGTCCTGTTGCTAAACCTGTGGGGGTACCTCCCTCTCCTAAGAATGGCCAAACCATCTCTCTGTCGCTGCCCACTAAGGAAGAAGCTGCTATGCTCCCTAATCCTGAGTTAACCTCCCTAAATTCTGTCCCTGAGGTTATTCTGGTCTTAACCCCTGCTAGTCAGGCCTATGAGTCCCCCACTGTAAATCCCTGCATTCCCCAGGTCAGTGTGTCTTCCCTAGCACCAGAGAATGAATCCTGTTTGCCCTCTTTTTCTAACCCAAAAATTCTAAGCTCTGTTCCCAAGGTTTTTTCTGTTTTGACCCCTGCTAGTCTGCTATGTGAGGTCCCTACTGCTAACCCTAGTATTCCGCAGTTTAATGTTAGGTCCCTAGGGCAAGAGGCAGAACCCCTATGACCCCACTCTCAGAGACTAGCTTCTATTTCCCTGATTCTCAGGTACAGAGTAATTTAACCCTTGAGGTTTTTCCTATGTTAACCCCTACAGGTCAGCCCTATGAACCTCCCTTGGTAAATCCCTGTAGTCCGTCAGTCAGGGAGACCTCCTTAGCCTCAGAGGATGAACCCCTTATGTCCCCTGACTCAGCTAAAATTCTCGGGGCTACGCCCCCTGAACTTTCGGCAAAAATACTGGCTCCAGTTAAGAGTATTCTGGAGCCGTTTGTTTCTCTAAACCTGTTCGCAGAATCCCTACTCCTAGGTATTTCACTGACCCCGTCTGTCACTCAGAGAGCTGAGACCCCTGCTTCTGAGCATAGACCCCTTTTCGTGGAATCTGTTGTCGTTTCTGATGTCCCAGACACTCTTTCCCAAATACCCACTTCAGAGACCAGCACAGTCGTGGTTGCCCCATTTGCACAGTCTGTGTTCTCCTCTTCTCAAATCCTAGGGTTTAATGCGAACAGTACATATTATGTCCCTTTCCAAGTGACCCCTTCTGTGATCAGCGTATCTGCTGTTGCTCCCTTAGTACAATTAAAGTTAGGGTACTCCTATTTGGAGGATCAGGTTTTCAAGTTTGAAACTTCCCTTATCCCTGATTTTGTAAACCTGCAGTCCCTTCTCACTGTAGCTAAAAGTTCTCCAGCAGCCGCTGAGTTAAGCTCTGCCGCTTCCAAATCTTCTGTTGTAGAAGCAACCTTCTCTAGCTTACTTCTGTTTTTCCTATCTGTTATGCCTATCACCTTTACTAAAATTTCTGTTTTGCAAGGTATTTCTCCTATTAAGTCTGTGATACCTGCAATTCCTTTAATTGGTTCCAAGACCCCTGTCACTGAGTTTCCCATGGAGTCTGATGCCCTCACTAGGGATTCTCTGGGATCTAATTCTGAAACAAGCGCAATGCTATCTGATTTCATTACAGTAGCTAGTTCCGTTCCTGCTGGTTCTCAATCACCCACTTCAGTGACTAGCAAGATGTCCCTTGTTTCTATTGAAGAGTCTACCCCAGCTTCTTTCACGGATCATGCCACAGCCTCCGGGTTGATTAAAGATGACTTTAAGTCTGGGATGCCCACTCCTTTAATAATACTGTTTCACGTTGATTCGCCCACAGCATACACTGGCGACACACTTTATTCGAGCTCGGCTAGTCCCACGAATTCGGGTATACCCGGGTGTATTGAGGTTTGTGACTGTTTTCTGCCCGAGTGCATTGAGGTATTTTCCAGGCAGGGATTGAAGCATTTTATTCCCGCTGGCTGCAATACTGCACAGTATATATATATATATACTGCATTACAATTCATGAATTTATGCCATCTGGTAGACACGCGAAGCATTGCAGCCTATTAAATCCTAATCATTATCATTTAACAGATCAGCCGCCCGTCAGCCAGGCATGAACCCAGGCTGGTAAGGCAAACGCAACGGGGCTTGTCAGAGGTGAGGAGCGGCGCATTCCAGGTATCTGCCAGGTACATACTGGGTATTTGCTCGAATAAAGTGTGTCGGTGCAGTACACTACTACACTACTGACTGTATGTCTACTACCACAAACTCTGGGGTATCGCATTTGGAACTTTCAGTAATACCCGCTGTGTCCCTTTTTTCAAAAAACCCCGTCTTTAAGATGGACTTGTATTTCTCTGTGTCTCCCACAATACTTGGGGTACTTACTATCGACTGTCCTGTCGCAAAACTAGGGTTACCTCTCAGGGAGGTGCCTGGAACTACCGATGTTAAGAACCCTATGTTTAAAACAGTAATATTTCGCATTGCTTCTCCCACAGTATCATGCGAGACCTGGGTACCTGGGACCTCCACCCCTAAGCCAAGCTCTAGTTCACTGTTTTCCTTCTCTGTGTTGGAAGTACCCAGCATTAACCCCAAGACTTCTATTCCTAAGCCTGTTACACCGTTTAACCGACTTCCTGCTTTCTCGGATAAGATCTGTTTTCTCACCTTTCAAACAGAGTCTGTACTCGCAGGTTTCTGTGCGGTGTCTGAAGTGCCCTTTCTGGATTGCATGTCTTCATTCTCTAGGACGAGGACACTCATGCTGGACCTCGTTGCTTTGCCTGAGGCGTCCATCCTGTTCTTGATGGCCCCACTATGGGTTTGGACGTGCTGTCCCCTACTGTCTCCGTGATGCTTACTATGCCCTTCGCCATAACCATAACTTTGGATTTGATTCCCCCCAAACTTCAGAGGCCAAAGGAGGCGGATCCTGCAACTGCATGTACCACAACCAACAATTACGTAAACACTACTACCAGCTCTCTCGAATTGCTTGGGATTACAAGCCTGGTTCGTATCAAGACTACTGCTCCAATATCTTGCAGTGAACCCGCCCGCCCTATACCCTCGCTAACCACCACACTGAATTCCTTGGGAGCTAAAGACTCTCGCAACTTCTTACATGCTGATTCCACCAAGGCCATTGTCTGCCCCGAATTCCCCAATGTCATTTTTGTCCAACAATCAGTGTCCTGTGTTCCGTATTCTTGGATTATTACTATGCACCGGATACCTGGCTGCGGCCCTTCTGATGTCCCTATTCTGGAGTCCCCTGGTCCCATTGCCCATGTACCAAAAACCGCAGTGCCACCATTGTCTTATGCGGCACTCGCCAATGTACACCTGGATTTTGGACCTAAATCTCGCCTGAGACACTTCAGGAACAACTCGATGTCTCCCAGACCTATGAATGGTCCTGTCCACCCAGGCTTCTCACCTAGTGGTGGGGGTACTGTAAAGAATCCCAGCAAATCGTGGGCTTTCAACGCCACCTCTTGCCTAAGGAGGTTTAGAAACAACTCCATGTCCCCCAAATCTGTGATGGACCCTGTTCGTCCGGAGTTCTCACCTGAAGGGGGGGTACTGTAAGGAATCCACTCCTGGCTTTGATTATAACTTTTGCAGACTTCTGCAGTTGCAAAAGTTTCCTCTGGCAATCTATGGCACATGTGCTGCTTTTCATTGCAGCTTCTGCCCTGAGCTACATCATTGGAAGAATACTCACACAACCTCCTCCTGTGATTGGATCTCCGCCCTTTATATCCTGGGCGTTGGCACTGAAACAGTGCCAAGCATAATCTCCTACCTGGACGTTACTGTCTCTGCCACAAACCGCCCCAGGCCTCTCTCCTAGCGTTCTTACCTTCCAAGTTCCTGAGTATCCAGAGGCCTGTTCTTTCTCCTGTGCTGAAGCTTGTTGCCAGCACCGGTACCTGCTGCATTCCCTCCTAGCAGTGGCTACCCTTCCTTTCCTGCGGCCTGCTGCTATCCCCTTGCAGTGGCCTGCCTTGGACTTCTGCGCTGAAGCGTTGGTTCTCCCCGACGCTGCCCTGTGGTGAACTTTGGCCAGCCTGCTGTCTCCTCCTGCTGAGATCGGCGTCATGGGCCGAGGCCGCTCCTCGCGCAGAAGCCACTCCCACGCTCACGCTCCTAAGCTGAAGCGGGGAACTCCTGTCTGCTTGTTGCCGATTCCTTGCTACGACTACGACCACCCGGATGTCTTCTATCCTGACCCTGCTTTGGCCATCGATTGTCCTGTCTTCTCCTACCCCGACTTTGGCTTCAATAACGACGATGCTGCCTTCTCCAATCCTGACCCTGCGATGTATGACTACGAACTGCGCACTCCGGATCAGTCTGCGCGGACTAAGGTCGGTGATAATGTAACCCCACCTCAGCCCCGCGGTCTGGTCCCGGTTTGTGGCGAGCATCGGCGTAACACTGTATTTCTATTCATTTTCTGTGTTGTTGGGAGAGAGAGAGAGACACACAGAGCTAGGCGATTTGAATATTTGATATTGACAGAGAGAGAGATGCTGTGTATTGTGATTGGTTTGTCCAGTGTTGTTTTGTTAACATCTTTTTGTTGTTGTCAGTTTGTAAGTGTTGTGTGCGATTGTGTTTACATTTCTTTCCTGTTCTTTGTGAGTGTTATAGGTATGGCCAAGAAGCGTGGGAGGAGTGATGCTGGTGTGAGTGGTACTGGTAGTCGTGTGAGTACGCATCTGAGTGAACGTGGGAGTCAGGGCAGTTGTGTTGCTGTGAGTGCAAGTGGTGTTGCTGTGAGTGCGTGTGCTGGTGGTGGTGGGGTGTCTGGTGGTGTTGGTGGGGTGTCTGGTGGTGGTGGGGGGGTGTCTGGTGGTGGTGGGGGGGTGTCTGGTGGTGGGGTGTTTGGTGGTGGTCCGCTTTTGGAGTCTCTTCCATTGGAAGAAGGAGAGTCCAGTCAGCAGCAGCAAAGCTCTGTGGCTGGACGAGGTCAGAAGAAAAATGTGGAGCGGCCACGTAATCCTCGTTTCAATGAAGAGGAAATCATAGTTCTTGTGACAGGGATTTTGGAGCGCTATGACCATCTGTATGGCCATTTATTAGGTAAAGTACTGAAGAAAATCCAGCACACCCTAATAATAGATACAAAGTCACTGGTATATAACCAATTTGAAAATTTAATCAGTGCACAAATAAGTCAAACAACTGACTACGCCACACTAGGCAAACAGACAACATATAAGTAGGGCCATATATAGGATGTACAGGAGGATAAGGGATAAAGGAAAAGTAGGATGGGGCAACAAAGGGAAAGTGAGGTGAATGGTGGAAGGGGAACAAAGGAAACAAAAAAAGTGGGTCACAACGGGGGAATATAGGGGGGCAACGTTTCGGGACTTGTCCCTTCGTCAGGCCCGTTCCCCTCAGTCCCAAGGGGACAAGAGGGTACTTCCCTCACCCCAAACCCACAACAACAGAACTGACCCCAAGTAAAAACAATAGAAGACCCTCCACAAATTCTAAATAATATTCTGATTAGATACACATACAATATCCCTAAACTAATTGGCAAAATAAGTCCACAGTTTAACTTTCAAATAGATATATTCAGGGACAAACTACATGCAAACAGCTACAATGTATTAGTGAACTAGCAACAACACTTTTGTATGGATATATTCAGGGACAAAAATACATGCAAACAGCTACTATGTATTAGTAAACCAGCAACAACTGAGAACATCAGAGAGCAGCAAAGAGAGGAGGCAAATCAGGAGTAATGCAAACCAGACAGTCCTTAGTTAATAGGGCACACAGACCACGAGCCAGCTCCTCACTCTAGAGGGTGTTTGCAGTGAATGTGCAGTCCATGAGGCTTCTTAAGGGAATCCTGACATCATCTGCTGTGGGCGTTGCTCCAATCAGCCTGATAGCATTCAGGTGGTGGTGTCCATAGTGCTGTCTCACTCTCTCCTTCCTCCTTGTAAATGTAAACAGATCGGGTTACCATGGTAACCACGGGACTTCAATGACGCTGTGCCTGTCCTCTGGAGCTTGAAGAAACGAATCTTTTGATATGCAGCAGTATAGGAGTCTGGCAGCATGCAGTACGATCCCAAACCATATTTAGATGTGTGGATAATTAGCTATATTAGAACCTCCACAGGATTACCCTCAAAGGGCTACCTAAAATAGGTGAAAATAAAAACATACCATATTTAAAGCAGAGTATTATTTGGTCCTCTCATATGCTAATCAATGTATGAAAAGAGCTGAACACACAAACAAATAATGTATAAAGAGGCTAATATATATATATATATATATATATATATATATATATATATATATATATATATATATATATATATATATATATATATATATATATATATATATATATATATATATATATATATATATATATATATATATATATATATATATATATATATATATATATATATATATATATATATATATATATATAGATCATTAAATCTATAAAAATATGACCTGGTGGGTAATTGGGGACCCTGAACATAGGACAAGATCATAAAGGAACTATATAGAACCAGGGTGTCAGGCCAGCGGTGGGGGACACATACCACGGGCGAAAGTTGGATCAATCCGCACAGGCGGCAGGACACAGGTACCCAACACCACAGACACATACCCCAATAAAGGGGGCACTAGAGACACTAGTAAAGGGTACCAGGCATCACAAGACCATGGGGCCAGAGAATCACTCTGTGGCAACTGTGGAAAAGACGGTAGGGGGCACTTTGGTTCAGAGGTAGCAACCCATATTCAGTTCTTTGTTCATGCCCGATGGGGTCATAGTGCCAAGGGTTCTTATCCATTTTGATTCTCTCTGTAGCAACATCTTGTGTAGATTGCCTCCACGCCGCCCCATTTTAATGCCGTCTATTACCTGGTACCGCAGTTGACTCACAGTATGCCCAGCTTGTGTGAAATGATGTGCTACCGGTGCTTCAGGGTCACATCTGCGTATGGCCGCCTTATGCTGTCCAATCCTGTCCTTCACCCTCTGGGTGGTCTCACCCACATAGCCCTTGCCGCATGGACATTTGATTAAATATATGACGTCCTTTGAGAGGCATGTATAGAAGTCTCCAATTTTATAAATTTTACCAGAGACAGGGTTTTGGAAAGTGGGACCCTCCACAATATTATTGCAATGGGTACAGCTACAGCATCTGTAGCAACCCATTTTCGGCGTGCCAAGAAACATTTGTTTAGTGGTTGTCCCCCCGAGGTCCGCCTTAACTAGGCGATCCTGAAAATTCTTTCCTCTTTTGTATGAAAATAATGGAAGTTCAGATAATGCAGGAGCCAACACTGGGTCACTGCTCAGGAGAGACCAATGTCGTTGTATGATATTTTTAATCTGACCACTATTTGTATTGAAAGTTGAAACAAATGGAATGGAGTATTTCCTTTTTTCACAAACAACCTGTCCCGTGGGTGTCCAGCTTTCAGCTTTTATACGTTGGTTGGACAATATCTTCCTAGGATAACCTCTGGAGCAAAATTTAGACTGAATCTTATCCATGCCCTCCTTTATTTTAGATGGACTGCTTATTATACGCTTTGCGCGCAAAAATTGACTATACGGCAGTGATACAATGGTTCCAGGAGGATGGAAGCTAGAGAAGTGTAGTAAGTTATTTCTGTCCGTCGGTTTGGAAAACAAATCCGACTCTAATTTCCCATCGTGTACACTAATTGTGGTGTCAAGAAAGTTAATCTGTACTGGATCATGTACACAGGTAAATCCAATGGTGGGGTGGGCCATATTAAGATCAGACACAAAATTTGATAGAGATGGCACATCACCCTGCCAGATTAAAAACACGTCATCTATGAAGCGCACCCACATACGCCCATAATTCACAAAGGATTGGTGATGATATACATTCTCAGACTCAAATTTAGACATGAAAATATTGGCGTATGTGGGTGCGACGTTTGAACCCATAGCCGTGCCCTGGGTCTGGATGTAGAAATAATCTTCAAAGAGAAAGTAATTGTCATGGAGTATAATCTTTTATCATTTATTAGGTAAGTCAATCTTTGCAAGGACTGTTCACAAACTTTTTCTCCTATCTGATGTCACATGTGTTAATAGAGAACTAATAATATGTAATATCTATCAATTATAGTAGATTGTTACAAACATAATCCTTCATAGTTTACACCGAACCTAATAATCCTTAAAAAGTGATTTAATAGGTTCATACAACATTCACGCAAGCTTCCTTAGCTTTGTATGTCTCCACATAAATGTAATACTCATGTGCCACACATATTCAAATTAAACCAGCATGTTATCTATCTTTTTCAACAGCTAGCACATTTTGTATGTATTGGTCATTAAATATTCACTTAACATAATTGTTATGTATTTCAAGGACGGACAAGTTCAGCTGTGAAGAAAGAAATGTGGGACCAAATTACAATGGCTGTGTCTGCGTATGGGAATCATGTCAGGAGCCAGACGAATTGTAGGAAGAGATTTGTTGATATCAAGTCGAATCTAAAAAAAAAATACAAGCACAACGGATGCATGCTTCTGGCACTGGAGGCGGCCCGCCAGCACCAACTCTAACGTTAACCCCATTGGAGGAGCAGATGTGTGAAAAATTTCTTCCTGTCATCGTGGAGTGTTTGCCAGGGGACAGGGATATTGGAATCTACGAACATGAATTCCCACCAGGTGACAAATCTTACTGTACTACACGTGTCGTATCAAAATGTTAACATCAAGTTTCCGTGCAAAATTTTATACCTTTATTAATACAAAACCCCTCTCTCTCTGTATATATAAATATATATATATATATATATATATATATATATATATATATATATATATATATATATATGCAAATACAACTGTATGCTCATCTGCATGTCTTAGGCAGGTCTGCAACCCCGCCTTTCCCCATTATCACCCAGCATACAGCACTTCCACTGCAGCAAGGGATTCTGTGAAATGACATGCAAATGAGCACACAGTGTCACTTTTTGCCTCAAAAACCATTTTTAACATGGTTCCCTATAGGCTTAAGCTTGCTGCATGGTCACAGCTTTGAGCACAGCCAGGGTTAAGGTGCATACCCAGAAAACCACCCACAGACAGCTGTTTCGACCTTGATGGGTCTCATCAGTGTTGGGTTGATTTTAACTGGATATGCATAAGAGGCTATGGGATAGGCTATACCATAATATTGAGTTAAGTTATGGTGAGTAAAAAAAGTGACAAAAACCCTCCACAGGAAAGCAAATATGCAAATACAACTGTATGCTCATCTGCATGTCTTAGGCAGGTCTGCAACCCCGCCTTTCCCCATTATCACCCAGCATACAGCACTTCCACTGCAGCAAGGAATTCTGGAAATGACATGCAAATGAGCACACAGTGTCACTTTTTGCCTCAAAAACCATTTTTAACATGGTTCCCTATAGGCTTAAGCTTGCTCCATGGTCACAGCTTTGAGCACAGCCAGGGTTAAGGTGCATACCCAGAAAACCACCCACAGACAGCTGTTTCGACCTTGATGGGTCTCATCAGTGTTGGGTTGATTTTAACTGGATATGCATAAGAGGCTATGGGATAGGCTATACCATAATACTGAGTTAAGTTAAACCATGTTAAAAATGGTTTTTGAGGCAAAAAGTGACACTGTGTGCTCATTTGCATGTCATTTCCCAGAATCCCTTGCTGCAGTGGAAGTGCTGTATTCTGGGTGATAATGGAGAAAGGCGGGGTTGCAGACCTGCCTAAGACATGCAGATGAGCATACAGTTGTATTTGCATATTTGCTTTCCTGTGGAGGGTTTTTGTCACTTTTTTTACTCACCATAACTTAACTCAGTATTATGGTATGTATATATATATATATATATATATATATATATATATATATATATATATATATATATATATATATATATATATATATATATATATATAATATCAGGTTGGTGATGATACTTCATATATATTGATATAGATATCGCTTGATATTATATAGATAGATATTATATGTGTATGCTCATTTGCATGTATTGGCTCTGCAATTTTGCCTTACAACTTCTTGAAACCGCACACACCACTTGAACAGCAGGAAGGGATTATGTGTAATGATATTGAAAATAGCACACACTGGCATCTTTTATTTTACAAATCATTCCTGATCTTTAACGTATAGGTGTAAGCTTCAAGTATGGTCACGGCTTCGATCACACACAGGGTTAACATGCATACCCACTAAACACACCCGCAGTCATCGTTTATTAAAATCATTTGTGTCATCACTGTGTTCTTGGTAATAGTGTGTATGTGATTCAAACAACATCATTCACTTTTTGATGTATCTGTCGATCTATATATTTATATAATCTATGTATATATTTGTGTATCTATGTAATGCCTCCAAACAGGCCCTTACTGCATATTAAAGTCCTGCCTGGAATATTCTCAAGTGAAAGGCGAACATTAGAAAATTTCACAAACACATTCCCTAATTGGTAATTAATGCTCTGTTTGTCGTTCATGTTGCCTCATGTGAGCATAAATACCAACATGTACCATATAGAATGAAATTGTGTTCATATATAGATCACTTTATATTGTAATTACGCTCATGTACCTGTGTGTTAAACAACTTCAACTAATATGTAATCATAGCATAGAGGTGAACAGAGGGGGTTGTGGGGGGAAAAGAGGCAGCTCATGGGGTCATGGTGGGGTGAAGTGTTGGGGGAGGGGGTAGAGCTGGTAGAAGCTGACAATGTGAAGCAAAGTTCATGACACTAAGTTTAAATGCTAATTATATCACTCCTTTCACCAAACATGACACTATATATTACAACGTAGCTTAGTCATTAGTGTTTTAAATAACTATTGTAACGTCACTGATACGCCACCTTCTCACACCAGTAGCATCTGTGAGCGATACACTGCATGTGGTGCTAAGTGTCACCCACATTCCGTGCCACCCCTGCTACTCCTACATTGTGATACTCATTTGTAATAAATATCGTACAATGTTAAACAATTATGTTCAGAATTGTAAGTATAGATTATTGTTGAAATTCATGTCAGTGATGTCACTTATTGTGGCTGTAATAATGGCTAACATATGCAGTGTATGTAGAACACACCAGTGAATAGTAGGACACATACCTTAATACATATCTGCATTAACATTCTATGTAAGTAGTATGCTGTCCAAAATATGTATCTTCATCATGTTAACATGTACATTTGGTTTAAGATGGATAATGTACAGATCCACCTAAGCATTTGATTCTTGTATCGTTCATTAATGATGATATTTTAACATCACTACTCCCACTACAGATACTGTCATGTGTACATAATTCACATTAAGTAACTTTCTTTTGTTTTTAAAATATATAGTTGCTCCGCCAGCTCCTGTGTCACCTGTACCAGCTCCTGTGTCACCTGTGCCAGCTCCTGGGTCACCTGGGCCAACTCCTGTGTCACATGTGCCAGCTCAGACAGAACACGTGTCTTCACCTGGCTCATCAATGTCATCATCAAGAATGGAAGGTGAGTGTTTGACGTACACACCATATAATGTGTACATTGCCATGGCTAATTACATTGTTTCAAAGATGTGAGTTTCACATGTGATGAACTTATGAATAGTTAATGACACAGAGGAGATGTAAGGTTTCATTACACAACATGTATTTTGTGCGTTTTCAAGTAGCAACTCGGCGTTGTGATGTCACAACAATCTTTCATTCATTCATCATTCACACTGATTCGACACGTAATTGTGGGCAAAAGATTACAAATTTTATTGTACATAAATTTAACATAATATGTCAACATTTAATGTGTTCCACTATCAGAACAACTATCATTATAGCATAAAACAATGTTAATGTTCCATGTGAGTTGCTCATTTATGTTTTTATTTTTAGAACCAGATGTTTCCGATCACGGAGAAATTGACTCAAGTGACCATGAAGTTGTTGACACTCCTGGATTAATGATAATGGGTGTATCTAGAGAGGTACACGGAAAGAATCCCTTTGTAGGCACACCGCAGACCTTTATAGAATAAAAGTGGTCAGGGGAGAAAAATATTTATGTGTATAACAAATTATGTATTTCTTTACTTTTATTAAGTTCAGTGAAAGTGTAATAAAAACAGTATACGTTCTCGTACTTGGTTGAGTATACTGTGTTTAAAAATAGACTCTGAAAGGTCTATATGATCTACCATACGCCCCCTGGTAGCTTATGGATAGAAGATAGTTAGCTTCGAGACTGTTATAGGTCACTTTAATAGCCTGTATGTTATTGCTGCATCTCCGCCGGTAGTTGCGTCTAATAGTGGGGCAGATGCTAATATAGATTGTTGTTTGCTCGGTGTCTGGCTTGCTGTGGTGAGTTACACACAGTAGCCGAGTAATATCAGCGTATACAGATGATTATTTGTTTATCCCCGTTTGGACAGGTCAGACCTGTTGGGATTGCTGTAGGAGACCTACACACTTAGCGCACATGTAATCTATTTATGCCATCATGCTCGTTGTGTGTATACAATGTTGAGGCTAATTTTCATGCCCCTCGTGTAGGTAGGTATGGCTAGTCCCTATAGTGCCAGGTAACAAGAAAATATTCTGGTAACCACAGGATGCGGCAATGCAGAGCACAGCGGAACAACAGGACTCCACAGGACAGCAGCGGTGAAAATAAAAAGTTTCTTTATTGACACGTCATGGTGCAGACAGGTATGGGTGCAAAAGTCTCCTCCTCTTATGCGTTTCACGCCTGTGCAAAGATAAAATGTTTCAATTCTCACATTCATCTAACATGCTTATGCATTACACTTCCACACTGTTCGCTCGAAAGGAGAAGAAGACATGGCACTTTCATCTACATTGCAGAGCAATCCACGAAAATCTTACAAGTTTATGATTTATGAAGCCATCGAGTCAAAAATAGATAAAAAGGCTACAGTCAGTGAAATCTATGCCTTTATCAGGGAAACATATCCAGACTTCAAAGAAGCAGCCAATCAAAGAAATTGGAAAACTTCTGTCCGTTTCACTTTATCCGCAAATGAATGTTTTGAGCGTGTACCACACAGACAAGGTGAACGATATAGCTGCTGGCATGTTGCTCCCTCATTTAAAATTACAATGGAACATATCTTCTGCTAAATAGCCTATTCTTGCCTACTAACAGTAACATTGAACGCTCACAGACTGTGACGTCTGCTGACATACCTGCACCGTCCCTTCAACAAGACGAGATGCAAGATGGACATAACTTCTACAGTATTTGTCCAAACTTACAGGCACAATACGAGTGTTTGGATGAAAACAACGAAGATTTGTACCTACCTCCGCCCGTCTTGTTTCAACAACCCACTGCGGATCCATATGACGGTGTCACGGAGATGTGTCTTAATCAAGATTCCACGATTGATTCAACTATGGCTGATGTGCCTGTGCCTGACTGTAGTGATGTGTTGGAGCAAATGGATGTCTACAATAATGGTAAATAAAAATTTAATTATGCTTTTACATTAATAATATGTTAAAAATATGACAGGATCATCTGCATAATATACACAATTTTGTAGCCAAATGACTGGATAAAGCGTTAAATAGCTGACATGCTTACATACAGTGGCGACACATCTTATTCTAACACTGCCGCCACGGCAGTATGCGTGCGGGCCGCGTGGTGACGCGGCATGTCCGTGCGTCACTGTGACGTCACTGTCACGTGGCGCGCCCGGCTTCCCCGGCTTCCCCGACATCCCCTGAAGTTGAAGTGAGGTAAGCGGGGTTACGGGGAAGCAGAAGGGGCACAGCAGGAGCAGCCAGGGGGTCGGGAAGGGACAGAAAAATGCGCGCGAGTGGAGCGGAGTGCACGGTGGCGATGCGGCTGACGCGGCGGTCTAGTTCAGCGCCAGCCGGAGTAAAGCCCCGGTCAATTACGGGCAAATGTTAGAATACGATGTGTCGCTATAGTATATACAGTAGCTAAAAATAATAAGTCTTATTACAAATGACTACTTTAACATCCATGACAACACATTGGTGCCGGATTCATTATGAACTCATTATAATGGTATTAAAATCTAATGTTAGAACTGTTACAGTAACTGTAACACACACACACACACACACACTTCATTGTTGAACATTCAACATATGAAAACAATGTACGTGTCGCCGACATGTGACGTAGATACGTGCTCATGTCCCAATGCGTCCTGACAACGTTTACCGATGAGCCGCCACCCCCCCCCCCACCCGACGTGCGCGCGTGTCACAGTATTGGCTGTGACCGTAGCTTATTGTTACGGTCAGTGCAGTCTGTCATGCACACACGCTGGTAGGGCGGTGCGTGCACAGCGCTGTAGGCCAATGTTCATTCAGTGGGAGGGGTGTTTGCGCGACTTTCATGGTGCGTGAACATGACCTCACGCGTCTTGTTTACGCTCATTGGGTGAGCGTCCGTTTTGGGCATGGACACACGTCAGTTGACAACGTTAATATATGTACGTCTGTATAAGTTCCTTTTTTAATCTTCCATATATGTAGCTTACGCGATCATATGCGTACTGCTAGCAGCAGCAGCAGCATGGAGGGACATGTCTTGTACGCACAGCAAACACATCATCTTGCGCATGCGCTAATACTTAGTACACAAATTAGTGACGTGCGCGCGCAACACACTTTGTGCGCCCACATTATTATGTATTCAGGACTCGAAAGTCACATATCAGTAGTAATGCGAACAACGGCATTTTAAACTTAAAATTCTTCTGGCTGATGACATTTATCCTTGCTGTTGAAACATATATGTAACTTCAGCGTGAATATCGCCAATCATATTCATATGTGCTAAGCGTTATGACGATGCAAGATAGATACATGTGCAATGTTAAAACAGAATGTGTTTGCTTTATTTCACAGATGTTGGTTATGAATACATGGGGCCAATGTATGATTAGAGATGGAACAATCATAATATTACCTGAGTGTGACGCGTCTAAGCAATCAATTATAATCATATGTAGCAATGCTTGAGAACACTTTTGCGCTGATAACGAATATGCAATTTAAGTAGCCTTGTGTGGATTTTGAAACTAAGAACTAAGGGCCTCATGCAGTAAGCGACGAATATGTGAAATCGGCAAGCTTACCGATTAGTCATGTTATTGGCGATTTTCCCTCTCCGTATGCAGTAAGTGCCGAATACATTCAAAATCAAGCCGAAAACAAATCCGCCCACTCTCACGAAGATTTGCCGATCACACACAGGTGTATCGGCGTGCGTGGCGGGGTGCTGTTAGGTTGCCCAATCACAAATCTTGCTGAATCAGGCGAACCAAGCATGTATTGGATAGCGCGCCATATTTAAAGGCAACGTGTACTGGTAATCATTCTCTGTGTTGTTGGGAGTGAGAGAGAGAGAGACGCACAGAGCTGGGTGATTTAAGATTTGCATATTGACTGAGAGACTTGTTGTGTATTGTGAGAGCTTTGTCCTTTGTTGTTTTGTTTACATCTTTGTCTTGTTTTATATGTGGAAGTGTTTCGTGTGATTGGCTGTACATTTGTTGTCTGTTTTTTGTGAGTGCTGTAAGTATGCCCGCAAAGCGTGGGAAGAGTGATGCTGGTGGGAGTGGGAGTGCTACTCGTGCGAGTACGCGTCAGAGTGAACGTACTGTTCAGGGGAGTGATGTTGCTAGGAGTGCGAGTGGTGTTGCTGGGAGTGTGAGTGGTGTTGCTGGGAGTGTGAGTGCTGGTGCTAGGAGTGCAAGTGCTGTTGCTGGGAGTGGGAGTGCTGGTGCTAGGAGTGCGAGTGCTGTTGCTGGGAGTGGGAGTGCTGGTGCTGGGAGTGCTGCTGGTGGCACAGTTGCTGATGGGGTGTCTGGTGGTGGCGTGCTTGCTAGTTGCCAGCTTTTGGAGTCTCTTCCATTGGAAGAAGGAGAGTCCAGTCAGCACAAGCCAAGCTCTGAGCCTAAACCTGCTCGGAAGAAACGTGTGGAGAAGCCACGTAATCCTCGCTTCAATGACCAGGAAAATAGAGCTCTTGTCACTGGGATTCTGGAGCACTATGACAGTATCTATGGACATTTAGTAGGTAAGTGTACCTTTCCATTTATTCTTCAAATACATGTGATCCTAGGTCATCTGAGTTTTGTTCATATGCAAATATGGGTACAGAATGTCTATCTATGTTAATTATTGTGGAAACACAGCTTTTTATCATGCGTTACAAGGACAACTAAACACAGGCGTTCAATTTGCCATAACTGCATACAATATGAATGCAAGCTTGCTTACATGTCTAGGTTTAGTAGTGAATGCTCATGTGCTTCACATATTACACCTAAAACAGCATGTTTGCTATCTCTTGGAACAGCTACAGTAGCAGTGTAGGAAACTGTTGCTTGTATTATTATTAATTAACTTCATATATTTTCTATGTTTTTCAAGGGCGGACAAGTTTATCAAGCAAAAAAGAAATGTGGGACACAATAGTCATTGGTGTCAATGCGTGTGGGAATAGTGTCAGGGTCAAGGATAATTGTCGCAAGAGATTTGACGATATTCGGTCAAAATTAAAAAAAGAAAATACAAGACCATCGCGTGCATGCTACTGGCACTGGAGGTGGGCCAACACCACAACGTCTGATATTAACTCCATTGGAGGAGCTGCTTCGGGCAAAATTACTTCCCGTCGTCGTGGAGGGCTTGGCCGGTGACCGTGATATTGGAATTTATCCCTCACAATTTCCACCAGGTGAGAAATATTACTGTACTAGGCGTGTCGTTGCTTACAGTTATTTTGCATATTTCCGCTGCTTTTTATACTGTCTTCACAATATAAGCATACCTGCATCTATATATGTATATGTCTGATTCTGTATATATATATATCTCAAAATAGACATATATGTTGTAGTCCTACTAAAAGCAGTAACTAATATAGCACGTGCCATTGCGTGGTCATTTACATGTGAATTCCCAAAATGCATTGCTGCAGTGGAAGCAATTGATGGTGGGCGAAGATGGGGAACAACAGGGTAGTACACATGTGTAACACATGCTAATGAGAAATTATTACTAGCTACAGGTACAGAACATAAATATGTATAATATTATTGTGTATTTTATTTATTTTACTCCTACAAACACGACATTACTGCCTATTTTAAGCATGCATCAAATATATTGCATGCAACGGCCTACAAACATCACTTGCACTAACACATCTATAGTTGTTTATGAAAAGGTCCATTTTTGCTTTATGTCATATACAGACAGCATAATGAGGCACACGTAGCATATGTTATGTCATTGTGTTCATAACTTAAACACTGCAGATGACTATTTAGCTCCTCTACCATTGTGTTAAAGCAGCTGCAATTAATATGTCATCACAGCATACACGTCAACAGAGGGGGTGGGGTTCAGCACACACACAAATTACAGGGTCATCTTAGGGTCAACTTAGTTCACACCATTTTCACCTGTTTGAAGTAATTGAAAGGTCTGGCTGATTAGGGTTTTTGGGGAAGGGAATACCGTTCTTACAACCTGACTAGCACAACTGAAGTTAATCACACTCATTTGAAAGCTTAACTCTAGCTACTAAATGCCCCAACAAGTCATTAGTTATCAAACCGTACGTCACACATTAGTTCACTCATATCTATAGTTGAACTACTATCAACGACACATTATCACACACTGCATGTGTTGTCTTGTTGAGTGACAGCCACATTCAGGTGTGCCACATCTTCTATTAATGTACCACACATATCCTGTACCAAAAACAAAACTTTTTGCAATATGACCACCTTCATGATAACCATTGTGAATGTTCATCTCATGATAGTTATGTACATTATGATACTGATATGACTACACAACATATGATTTTTATGTACAAATTTAATCAATTTATCCTCACGCATTACTGCAGAAACATAGTATGTTGTATGTTAGGGAACTCAAAAGTTATAAGTACACAGGCATGTACATTGTTATTACAACTATTTATGTTCACTTTCACACACACATTTTCGGTTAAGGAACTGATGCTGTTAGGAACTCATAAATACAGAACATACAATAACTGTTTGTTCAATATTTACACATGTAAATGTACAACTAATGTTATTGTTATATATAGTTGCCCCTGGAGGACATGTGTCACCTGAGACGGAACAAGTGTCTTCACCTGGGTCATGCAGCTCAACACACCTAGAAGGTGAGTGTATCAGTTGGTGGCCATATAATATGTGCACTTCTATATGTTATGTTGTCATGTTCATTATTTGTTTTGCACATGTTCTTTAAATAGGATTACTTAGTGTCAGTGAAAATGAAGTGTAAGGCAACATGTATTGTGTTAGTGATGTTAACTATCATGTAGGAGTTCTCAGTTTAGAGCAAGTGTTCATTCATTCATATTTCATACTGAGTCCAAACATTATTCGTAAGTCAAGGTAGATTTTAATGTGAGGTTATGAAACGTATGGAAACATGTTAGGTGTTACTTATGACACAGTATAATGACATAGTAAAACAGCAGAGATTAACATGCCATTTAATAATGTGTACATTTATTTTTAGAACATGATGATGAAGATGATGATGATGATGCCGCCATAGACACAGAAATACAATCAAGTGACCATGAAGAGGTTCCAATTGAAACAGTTATACCGCCAAATCGTCCATCAACTAACACATACGATGCAATAGTAGCTTCTGAGGGAAAAATTGTGGAAGCAGAAAATCGTCGCCATTCTGATCTGATGACAGTGCTGGAAAGGATGATTGCACTGCAGGAAGAAACGATATCACAATTGGCACATCTCCACAGAGTCTTCATTGAAGTGCCTAAACAGTTGCAAAAAATCAACACCTCATTCGAAGCATTAGTTGTTCAGCAAACCCAAGCAAATTACTTGAGAATGACTACTGTACCACATTTCAACTTCAACACCTCACAGGCAGGATCTTTACATGCTGGTAATTTTTCACCACATGCATCTGAGCTTCATTCCCCAGGTCCGAATGTTACCGGTCAAGTAGCAGACATTGCTGTGCAGGTTCCTGACGACATCCTACCGCTGCCATCTGTACAAAATCAGGAGCTGACACCTACAAAGGAGGCGACAAAAACAAAACAGCACAAGCAGTTACTACTGACCAGTTTTTGGACACACACAAAAAAAGACACACATGAAACAGACCAACCATCACTTGTGCAGTGTCTACCAACTTGCTCACATGTGTCAGTGGGCACAAGCCCTGTCGGTGAGTCACTGGCCAAAAGCCCTGTCGGTGAACAGTCACTGCCCACAAGCCCTGTAGGTGAGTCACTGGCCAAAAGCCCTGTCGGTGAACAGTCACTGCCCAAAAGCCCTGTAGGTGAGTCACTGGCCAAAAGCCCTGTAGGTGAGTCACTGGCCACAAGCCCTGTAGGTGAGTCACTGGCCAAAAGCCCTGTAGGTGAGTCACTGGCCACAAGCCCTGCCCGTGAAGTGCCAGAGGCCACTCAAAGTGGCTCTGTTGTGGCTAAAGTTGTTGCAAAATGAAAAAGGAAAATCCAAGAGACAACAAGCAGGCCTGTTACTTGCTCTCAAAAGGAACAAAAAAAATAAATGGTATAATTCACTAAATATGTGTTTGGCCTTGTTTTGTTGACTTCAGATTATCTAATTAATATTGTATGTATGCTGAAGACTGTGTTGTTTCCAAACTTTCAAGTATGTTCTTGTACACGTGAAGTTTTGGAAATGTTAACAGTCCTAATTAATGAATAGTGTTATTAATATTGATGTATTAATCGTCTGTTCAGTAATGGTCCACCAGGAGTCAGTTGCTATGTTTAGAGAATCTGCCATTGACTTACCTGCAAAACATTGTATTTGGGTGTGTTACTTGATGTAATCATTGCACGTGCATATTATTCACATGCAATTAAAAACACACATCTATTTAACTGCAAACATCTTTCTTGTCCGTGTACAGCAGGATTATGTGTTAAATATTACTTACCTTTGCCTTGCTTGGCCATTGTAATGTTGTCCTTTAATCATTTATGTGTTCTTGTTTCAAGAACATCTCTGAATGTATACTAATATATATGTAGTATGTATGGATATATGCACACACACACACACACACAGTGTGTGTGTGTGTGTGTGTGTGTGTGTGTGTGTGTGTGTGTGTGTGTGTGTGTGTGTGTGTGTGTGTGTGTGTGTGTGTGTGTGTGTGTGTGTGTGTGTGTATATATAGTACTATCTAAACTGGTATAGATGTATTTACAAAAAACATACACTTCATGCTTCCTTGTGAAAACACAGTATTTTAATAATACAGGCCTAATGTTTGTGAACTATACTACTGTACCTGTGAGCCTATAACAGTATTGGCCTAAAACAAATTTTTATTACTTAATTCACTCATGTTTATCACCATTTAAATAGGTTTCATACAAGGCCTACTTACTGGCATCAATATGTTGTGTGTACTCCTGTATTATATATATATATATATATATATATATATATATTATTGGTTTTAACACTACAGCCCTTCTAAATAAAAAAGATACATTTTTTGATGGTAAATCACATTTACCATACAGGTCAATGCAATAGGCCATAAAAGTTTAATCCTCTATTATGTTAACCTTTAAATAAATCACACCAATATAAAAATCCCTCTTTACATATAAGCCCTTAAAAGTTGTAATATACACACACAGACATGTACAGTTTGTTTTTACAGACATATTGTAATATATATATATATATATATATATATATCAGTATATATATATATATATAGCAGTATATATATATATATATATATATATAGCAGTATATATATATATATATATATATATATATATATATATATATTTAGGAGAGAGATATATATATA
Source organism: Ascaphus truei (assembly GCF_040206685.1). Lineage (NCBI taxonomy): Eukaryota > Metazoa > Chordata > Amphibia > Anura > Ascaphidae > Ascaphus > Ascaphus truei. Next base: position 391,605,765 of record NC_134483.1, on the reverse strand, counting down.
TATATATACATATAGACACGTAGTTAAACTGATGCAGACAGGGAGTTAACCAGACTTTCAAATACACACAGAAATTTATGAGGAAAAAAAACATTTACTTTTGCAGGTGTGTGTGTATTTCATTATATGGCTGTTATTTTTCCTCAACCCACAATGTTTCTTAATTAAAAGTCTAGCAATGTTGTGAGAAAGTAGATAAAAAAATGATACATGTTGGTCTGACAAACGGCTATCACAAACCACAAACGTGAAACCAATTATTTCTACACATCCAATTGGTGCTTCAAACAAGGAGTACAAGTTGATACTTTTTATGACCTTGAAAAGGAAAGACAGCAAATAGTCAGCAATTGAGCAGTTTCATTCTTATGAGCAAAGAACAGAGAACTGCAGACATCTTTTCTGTTAATCTGCAATGGCTGATGAATTATTAAAAAATATGCATCCGCACAAAGGATACAAATTCATGATAGCAGAAGCGATTTTGTCCGCGTCGGGACACAAAGCCAACACGGGCCAAATCTATGATTTTATTAGAGCCAAGTATCCTTATTACCAAGAACCTGGGCATGCGCGAAATTTTAAATCCTCAGTAAGATTCACTTTATCAACTAATGACTGTTTTGAACGTGTGCAGGATAAGCTACAAGACAGGTATGGTTTTTGGAAGCTTGCTAAGGAAAAACATTTCACCGTGAAAGAGGGCACACATATTGTGCTAAATGGCATATTTATTCCTAATGCCAATAGCAATGGATCCGCTACTACTGTTCCGTGTGAATCGATACCTGCTGCAATATCTGCACCCTCCATTCCTGAAACCCACATTGTACAAGAACATAACTACTATGATTATGTACCAAGCCTTTCAGCTGAAAATGCATTGGAATGGGTGCCCGAAGAAATGAACCTACCTCCAGACCAATTGTTTGAAGAAAGCTGTGGCGATTCCTATGAGCGCTTCATGGAGGAGATGTGTGTCATACAGGATTCAGCGTTTGGGTCAAGCGTGGATGCAAATGCCTTGTTTTTCTGGAGCTATCAGTTGCAGCCAGACAAAGTGTTAATTCTACAAGAATGGTAAATATAACAATCGTTATGCGTTGACTCTGCGTTTATTTTTTTATTTTTTTTCCGAACCACCATTTTCACTTTAAATGCGTGGATACACCGTAACATTGCAGACTGCATAACATGTAGCGATCACAAACAAATTGTTTCCTATTACAATATAGTAGAACCTGAAAGAATAGTACACATTGCTGACGGAATAAATATACGTACTTTCCTATCCATTTAAACATATTAGCAACATGTTACCATAACTGTAACACATACCTGTTTTGTTATCATGCAACATCTACAAAATACAAAACCGGGTCGACCACGTATGACGTGGGACCCTTGTCATGTGCCAAGGCGTCCTTAAAAAGGATTACAGCCTATTGGCTGTGTTGTTTTGTTATAGTTACGGTAACTGCAGTGTGTCATGCGTGCGGCTCAGTGTTTGTAGGCGTACACTGGGCGTTAGCCGAATGTTAATTGAGTGGGAGGAGTGTTTGCGTGCGCTTCACGCTGCCTTAACATGACGTCACACGTATTGCATTTGCGCATTGTGTTATCGGCCGTGCTTTCTGTGCACACACGTCTGTTTAAAAAGAATACAGATGTACTCGTTTGAAGGCGAAACTACATTCGTTCTATAGTATTTGAAATAAATATTTTATGGTTAATGGTATTTTCAACATGTATTGAACGCACAACGTACGCATTGTTTTGCACATGCGCTAACAGTTAGTCGACCCAAGCGTGAAGTGCGTGCTCACACTAAGATGTGCGCGCACATTTTTCAGTATACAGGCAACGTTCACTTCATATACATAGTTATGCCTGCTCCTAATTTAATGACAGATTACATAATGATGTACACTTGTAGTTCTAACATATAAGTGAGTGACGTGTGTATCTACACAATCATATAGAGCTGTGTAACGCGTTGTCATGGATACATATATAGTAAGGTGCCATCTTTGACCATCATGTGTTTGCTGTATTTCAGAGATGTCGGGGAAGATACAATCGGATCAATGTATGATTTCAGAAGAGTCTACCTTTATATGAGATGATTGTGAGGAGGAGCCACCGACTACTATACTACATATGGAACTAATTTTATATTGCTTGCAGCGCTTATTAACAAACAATTAAAAATGTGATACCCTTATGCCTATATTGCATAAGCACTTAATTAACATAATGATGTTGCAAAATAGTGCCTCATGAATTTTTATTGAGTGTTCTTTAATTACTATTATGGCATGGTGTGTTTTATATATAACAACCATTCCCACTCTGCTAACACATTTGTGTATTATATTGTGTAATGGAACGTATGACTGTCGAAACTATGTAACAATAATAATAATAATAATATGAGCATGTTCATGTATAGCGCTGCTAGTTGTACGCAGCGCTTTACAGACACATTTTTCAGGCTGAGGTCCCTGGCCCGTGGAGCGTACAATTTATTTTTTGCCGCCTGAGGCACAGGGAGATAAAGTGACTTGGCCAAGGTCACAAGGAGCCGACACCGGGATTTGAACCAGAACTCCCCTGCTTCAAACTCTCAGTGCCAGTGTGTGTCTTTACTCACTGAGCCACTCCTTCTCCCAATGTAAAGGACACTTACAACCAACTAGCCATTTCTTGTTAAAAATCTCTTGTTACATGGGTATGTTGATAAAATGGTTTGGGACTGTAGCAAATAATGTTATTGCCTAGATGTTGTGGTCCCCTACAATGCATGATGTTCTGAATATTACATCAACATCATGTAATGAAGTACGTTTCTGTGTATATTTCATTAACCTAACTAACTATAGTTTACTGTGTTTATTAAATGTTCTAAAAATAAATAGTACAGTCAATATGATGATATAAGCTACCATAATAAACCTGCTGTTATCATTTGTCGGTGTTATACATGGATCCTACACAAATTAATACAGACACAAACAGTTGTCTTAAAAAGTGTGCCTATGCTAATGTGCACGTGATTGACGTTTACATTTTGAGAATACTTGATAATTATCATCATGATAATGATGAAGTGACGTGAATGACATTCCAAATATATTACCAACATTAAAATAGTGGGAAATTAGAAATGCAAAATTACAGTAACATTTGCGTCAAAATTGTGGTTTCTGTTAACAGTTTGACACTTGGTACATGTAGGTCACATCCACACACGTGTGACTTATACATACACATGTCACAAATTTAAATTAATGTTGACTATTAATTCCTAGCATTAATAAACACCTACATTGCTAAATATAAGATGTACTACGCATTGTTGTGATTACAGGCATTCATGCATGGAGTGTTATGATCAGTCAATTGCATCCGTGATGAATGAGCTCCCGTAAGTAAACAAATAAGTACAGTTATCCCCTTTTCTCCAAACACCTCTATATTACATTAATGGAATTTATAAGGAAACATACATAAAATGTGATGAAATGGGAGTAATCATTTTCTAATACAATGCACATGAAACCTCAAGAGTAGCTAAATGCATATACATGATACAGAAAGTACATGTATGTTACATTTGTGTTTAAACCAATATGTTGGGTTTTTACTTCAAATAATTATAGGAAGATTGAGGTAGGCACATCTTATGAGAGATGTCAGCAAATATACATACCATGATCAGTCATACTGGAGATATACCTATAATGCAATGGAACAATATATAAATTGCAAACATTGACATGCCATCTTCAGTACCGTAAGCAACACAGCAAAGTGTGTATTTGGTGTTAAATGTGCAACACCATGTATATTTAATCACATTCAAAATGTAAAGCAGGCTGGTGTACACATCATATGGATGTACATGTTACACTGCACCAATAACATTGTATGTAAGCATACTGCAAGAATGAATGACTATGCCCATACTATGTGTATTGTGTTAGCATAAGGAACAACACAATGCTAAAATATTACTGCTTTGTTACCCCAGTTGTATTCACATACACACAACTAATGTACAATTTAAGAGGGATTATATAACCTGTGCAACAATAACATACCGCTGCCACATCCCTTTGTGCACACAGCAGAGAAAAGAAAGGTGTGCATCCCATATTCATCTGTGTCCTAACAGAAGGTTATATAAAGAAACATTATTGTTAATATAACATAATTAATCTATAAAAGTAGTACTAGGACCATATATGTTTTTACTTACAAGAAAAAAAGGAATTGATGAGATTCTGGCGTGTCTGGCCACCACTGGCTGTTTGTTCATTTTCAGCAGCTACATGGGTTGGATGCTCGTCTACCAAAGGCTCAGCTAGGTCTGATTGTACATTGTGCCTGAGTGCAACATTGTGCAAAATGCAACAGGCAAGGATAATATCAGACACTTTTTGAGGCTTGTATAGAAGAGCCCCACCAGTTCTGTCCAGACACCTAAATCTGGTCTTGAGTAGGCCAAATGTCCTCTCTATAACAGATCTTGTAGATATATGGGCTGCATTGTACCTCTCCTCTGCTTCAGTTTGAGGGTTTAGCACCGGAGTCAATAGCCACGGCCTAATTCCGTATCCTGAGTCACCTATAATGAATGGAGCACACATAAGCTTACATTAGTGATAAGTTTCTACAATGCCAACATTCCTAAAGAAAAATGTGTTTTGTGTTAGAACATCTAAATATGTACTCACCCAGCAGCCAACCATGTTCAAAATGTCCCTCTTCGAACGCATGGAATACTGAAGAGTTCCTCAGGATAGAGGAATCGTGACTGGAACCAGGGAATTTGGGTACCACATGCATTATCCTCATCGTGGCATCACATACCACCTGTACATTGAGTGAATGGTAGTGCTTACGATTGCGGTAAACATGCTCACTCTGACTAGGTGCAATCAAAGCAACATGTGTGCAATCGATTGCACCCAGCACACATGGTATCCCTGCTATATTATAAAAGCCATTCCTGACTTCCAGCCACTCTGTCGCCTCTGTAGGAAAATGAATATAATTCCTAGCGCGTCTATTGAGTGCATAGAGAAACTGGGTAAAGGCCCGCGAGAATGTAGATTGCGAGACCCCGCCCACTATGCCCACAGTTGTCTGGAATGACGCGGAAGCAAGATAATGTAATGAGCACAGCATTTTAACAAGCCCAGGGACTGCACGACCTCTGGCTGTCAAAAAATCTAAATCTCCCCTTATCTCCTCATAAAGAGATAAGATTGCTGCTGAACTCAAACGATAGTGACTGACTATCTCCTCCTCACTCATCCCATCTAACAGGGTTCTCTCCCTGTACACACGCGGACTAGGCACAACTTGTCTCCTCTGTCTTCTCCTCTGATCTCCTGTCCCTCTACCTGTCCCTCGGCCTGTCCCTCTCCCTGTCCCTGTCGTATCCGCGTGCCTGTCCCTGTCACTGTCCCTCGGTCTGTCCCTCCCTTGCCCTATATCATTCTCTTGATCAGCAAGCATGTCATAGAAAAGAATGTTCCTCCGTCTCCTAAACAATCGCAACATTTTGAAATGAGTAGCTGTGAATGAGCAGGTAATGGGCGTCCTTTAAATAGGTATGTGATGATGTCAGGTGACATAGTAAAATGCAAGGTGTTACATTAACATAATAAAGTACTTCTGTGCCAAGCTGTGTGCAGTTGATCTTAGAAGTATTTGTTGTGTGTATTCTGCAGGGAATGATGATATTTGCCAATGATGTGACGTGAAGCTTTGTACAAACATTGCTTGAAATTAAATAGTTTAATGTGCAATGCATGTAACACTTCTGAACGCAACAGTCAGTCATTTAATTAGACAAAAAGGCTGAGATTGACGTGGGAAAAGTTTGCTGTAACATGTGTAATTAGCCATGTTATTGTCACATGTTGACAACAATGAATTGTTGTGTGCATATGCATGCATTTCTGTAATGAGGATAGTTGCTATAGAATGAGTTTACAAGGTGTCACAATGATTAATTACTGTACATGTGTGTAGAAGTTAGGTTGAAGTGCTTGTAATGCAACGGTTACAATGTAAACATGCAATGTGATTGAGCGTCCAATAAGTGACGTCATGAAAATAGGGAGGACCCAAAACTAGATGTAAACATGAGAATAAAGATGTACGTGAACGTTTAAAGATGCGTCACACATTACAAGCATTGTGTAATGTAAAGGAACATGAATATACGGTGTATGTGTGACATGTGTGACATGTGTAACATCATGTAAATAATTGTCGCTCAGTTCAGTAAAATGTGTGATATGATGTGAGGTTCTCCTTTAAGAGTTGAGTATAGTATTTTCCCTTGACACATCATCACATGATGCGTAATGTGACACGCAAATGCTGAAAACATGTAAAAGTACAATGTTATGCAAATAATACACGTCAGCTGTGACACAATGCAGGGAATGCCCCCCACACTGTAATGCAAATGACGTTTGTATTATTAGCAATGAAACGTAAACAGTACTATACTGTTATACGTCCCCGCTCCATTGACTCCATTGATGTACAGAAGATTTTTTTTTCTATGTGCCGTTCCGGCAGCCTTAGCGATCGTTCTCCCCTCCAACCTGCCAACTTTAGTTGGCGGGAGAAATTGGCCATAACATCTCAATTTCCTAGTGCCGATCAGCCCCGATAAGCTGATTTTGGTTCTTGAATCCAGCCGATTTAAAAAAGTGGCGATCAGTGGCGAAAACAGGCTTATCGCCAGCCGACTGGCCATAACAAAATTATCGGCTACGAAACCTGGCGAAATTAAGCACTTATCTGCGCTTACTGAATCTCAAACCCAATTTTGGCTATAAAATGCCGAAAAAATCCTTATCAACGCTTACTGCATGAGGCCCTAAATGTTCATTATTATGTTGATAACCAATAAACAAAAAAATTAGATTTACATACAGTTAGGTCCGGAAATAATTGGACACTGATACAAGTTTTGTTATTTCGGCTTTGTACCAAAATAAATTCAATTTACAGTTAAATAATTAATATGGGCTTAAAGTGCAGTCTATCAGCTTTAATTTGAGGGTATTCACATCCAAATTGGAGGAAGGGTTTAGGAATTACATCTCTTTAATATGTAGTACTCTCTTTTTCAAGGGACCAAAAGTAATTGGAAAATTGACTCAAACGCTGTTTCATGGACAGGTGTGGACTATTCCTTAGTTATTTCATCATCAATTAAGCAGGTAATTGGTCTGGAGTTGATTCCAGGTGGGGCATTCGCATTTTGAAGCTGTTGCTGTGAACCCACAACATGTGGTCAAAGGAGTTCTCAATGCAAGAGAAACAGGGCATCCTTATGCTGCAAAAAATAAGAAAATAAAGAGAGATAGCAAGAACATTAGGAATGGCCAAATTAACAGTTTGGTACATTCTGAGAAAAAAAGAACGCACTGTGGGCTCTGCAACACAAAAAGGCCTGGACATCTACCGAAGACAACAGTGGTGGATGATCATAGGATCCTTTCCATGGTAAAGAAAAACCCCTTCACAACATCCAGCCAAGTGAAGAATACTCTTCATGAGATAAGCATATCATTATCCAAGTCTACCATAAAGAGAAGACTTCACGAGATCAAATACAGAGGGTTCACCACAAGGTGCAAACCATTCATAAGCCTCAAGAAAAGAAAGGCCAGATTAGACTTTGCCAAACAATATCTAAACAAGCCAGCCCAGTTCTTGAACAGCATTCTTTGGACAGATGAAACTAAGATCAACCTGTACCAGAATGATGAGAAGGCTTGGAACGGCTCATGATCCAAAGCATACCACATCATCTGTAAAACACGGTGGAGGCAGTGTGATGGCATGGGCATGCATGGCTTTCAATGGCACTGGGTCAATAGTGTTTATTGATGATGTGACAGAAGACAGGAGCAGCCGGATGAATTCTGAAGTGTATAGGGATATATTGTCTGCTCAGATTCAGCCAAATTCAGCAAAGTTGATTGGACGGCGCTTCACTTTACAGATGGACAATGACACAAAACATACTGCGAAAGCAACCCAGGAGTTTTTTAAGGCAAAGAAGTGGAATATTCGGCAATGGCCGAGTCAATCACCTGATCTCAACCCGATCGAGCATGCATTTCACTTGCTGAAGACAAAACTTAAGGCAGAAAGACCCATGAACAAACAACAAATGAAGACAGCTGCAGTAAAGGCCTGGCAAAGCATCACAATTGAGGAAACCCAGCATTTGGTGATGTCAATGCGTTCCAGACTTCAAGCACTCATTGCCTGCAAAGGATTCTCGACAAAGTTTTAAAAATGAACATTTTATTTATGATTTTGTTAATTTGTCCAATTACATTTGAGCCCCTGAAATAAGGGGACTGTGTATGAAAATGGTTGCAATACCTAAACGTTTCAAACAATTTTTTTGTTCAACCCCTTGAATTAACGCTGAAAGTCTGCACCTCTATTGCATCTCGGTTGTTTCATTTCAAATCCATTGTGGTGGCGTACAGAGCCAAAATTATGAAAATTGTGTCAGTGTCCAATTATTTCCGGACCTAACTGCATGTCTTTAATATTTGATAACATAATACGTATTGTAATATAATGTGATATTTTCAAGCAACATTATCACTATTGTAACACAATTATCTACTATATATTGTAATCTATTATGTTAAATGTAAAATCATATACATGAAAGTTAAAACATCTGAAACATTGTATATTTCAAAGTACACTATAACAATAGTGAGCTTATTTATAAAAACATGTGGTGAAAATCTAATATAATGAACTACATTGTAGTGTCCACATAACATGCATTAGGTCATTAATGTTATGTATACATGATTAACACATTAACATTGGAGTTTACATTTAAAACAAACGATGAACAATAGTTTAGTGTTATTAGTACACGTTAAACACATACATAGCTAAGTGAAGGCTAGGATGTTTTGACTCAATAATGTATGTAAATATTGATTGGTTTAAAAATACATGCATTACACATTAACCTTGAAACACATAAACACATTAAATTTGGATGAAATGGGTGCGTACCATCATTTGAACGTTATGAATGTTACTATATTTACACTTGTTCTAAAGGATGAGGATCAGCATTCATAAGTACAGTCGATCAAATAAACATGTTCTGGATAACATTATCATTGTGTTTACGAAGCAATACAAATATGTGAAGAGAGACTACAATACTTTGGAATGGTGGAATCATTTCTAACAAACTTAGATGTACGGCAAATCAACACACATCTGTAATTTGTAAATATACATGTGACAATGTCTTCAGGAAGATGAAGATGAAGAGAGAGAAGAAATAATGACAAATTGCAATGGTTAGGATGTTTAGCACATTGGTTCTTGGATACAAACATGCTTTGAGTGTTACCATCGCTCATGTGCATGATTTTATGTTGTAAACTCATCATCATGACAGGTTCTGTAATGTAGTTAATAAAATTTGAACACACTATCCAATAACACAAACTTCTAAACAACCACACGGACACAATAGACGAAGGACATATTGGCAAGCTCACAACTTGTTCATCAAGTAATGGTTACACATCCTATCACAATACCTGTCGCGATGTTTGAACCTCTTATTCCATATATTAAGTGTCATAAATTCCATGAGCAGTCATTGGAGTAATCTGAGTTAAAAATCTAATTGAGAATAAAAATAAAATTTATTTGAATCACATGTTAATTTCAGCTTCTCCAAAAACATATATGATACTTTTCAATGTGATATAAAAAACGACAAGATATATGATCAATGTGATCTCAAAAACACAATATGCTACACATCATTGTCACACACATCTGACACTCCAAGTGAACATTTGTATCTAAAAAGATAGCAGTAAGTATTGTCTACCAACATATTTTAAAGGTATTTAATGCATAAACCACAAAACATGTGACAGACAATATAGATATGCTAGACATTTTTACCTCAGGTAAACACACAACTGTTTAGTGGTAACAATTTTTATCAAACCTGTTGATGAATGACATACCGGTGCCACATGTAATTGTACACACAGCCGAGAAGAGGAAGGTGGGAGTAGGAGATGCATCTGTTTCCTATGTGAATGATATTTGGACACATGTATTTGTCAGAAACATGAATGAATACATATATGTAGTACTATGAACATAGGTAGTTGCTTACATGTAAAATATGTGTTGATCACATTACGACGTGTCTCCACACCACAGGCAGTTTGCTCACTGTCAGCTGCTAATGGACGGTATGCTCCTCCTCCAAGCCCTGACCTATTTCGCTTGCCATATTTGTGCAAAATAGATAGATTGTGCAAAATGCAGCAAGCTATAACTATATCAGACACTTTCTCAGGCTTATATTGGAGTGCCTCACCAGTTCTATCTAAGCACATGAAGCGTGTTTTGAGCAGGCCAAATGTCCGCTCAATGATCGATCGTGTCGATATGTGGGCTACATTATACCGGTCCTCTGCTTCAGATTGCGGGTTAGGCACCGGTGTCAGAAGCCAAAGCCTAATTCTGTATCCTGAGTCACCTATAATCCATTGTGCAGAAACATTACACAATGTGTAAACATTATTTCATGCTACATTTAACAAAACCACTATTGTGGTTTGTTAACACTTCATAATATGTACTCACCAACCAGCCAACCAGCTCTAAAATAGCCTTGTTCAAAAGCATGGAAAACTGATGAGTTTCTCAGGATAGAGGTATCGTGGCTGGAACCAGGGAATCTGGCTACCACATGCATAATCTTCATCGTGGCATCTCATACCACCTGTACATTCAGGGAATGGTAGTGCTTACGAGTGCGGTAAGCATGCTCACTCTGACTAGGCGGAATCAAGGCAACATGGGTGCAATCGATTGCACCCATAACACATGGTATCCCAGCTATGGTATAAAAGCCATTTCTCACTTCCAGCCACTCTGTCTGCTCTGTAAAAAAAATGAATATAATACCTAGCGCGTCTATCCAGTGCACATAGACAGTGGGTAAAGGCCCGCGAGAATGACGATTGCGAGACCCCGCCCACTATGCCCACAGTTGTCTGGAATGACGCGGAAGCAAGATAATGTAATGAGCACAGCATTTTAACAAGCCCAGGGACTGCATGACCTCTGCCTGTTACACTCTCTAAATCTCCGCGTATCTCTTCATAAAGAGATAAGATTGCTGCTGAATTCAAATGATAACGACTGATGATCTCCTCCTCACTCATCCCATCTAAAATTGTACGTTCCCTGTACACACGTGGATGAGGCACCACTTCTCTCCTCTCTCTTCTCCTCTTGTCTTCTTGTCCTCTCCCTCTCCACTCCGCTCCCCTGTCCCTGTCCTCTCCTGGCCCTCGGACATTCTGCCCCTCAGCTATCCTCTCCTCCAATAGAATTCTCCGGCTTCTCATAAACAATCGTAGCATCTTCTGGTCTGTAGCTGTCAAGGCGCAGGTAATTGGCCTCCTTTAAATACCTATGTGATGATGTCACGTGACTTAATTACGTGCAAGCTGTCAAATAAACATATAGCACTTGTGAACTGCCAAAGTGTGTCCAGTACAAATAATATGGATTCATTGTGTGTGTTCATCAGGCAATGATGAAATGTGACTATGATGTAACATAAAGCTTTATAATAATAATTGTTACAAAGTCGTTATGGAATGTTAAATGCATATACCACTTATTTACGCAACACTCGGTAATCTCATTTGGATGCAACCATGAAATAAACATTTACAAACAACGTTGCAACATGTAGAAGTTTGCATGGTATTGTCACATGTTCACATGAACTAATTATAATGTGCATATGCATCATGAAAAGGCATCTGGAGATTAGCAATTGATTATGTTAAAATATTCGTACAATTATGTCGTATTATACATCTGTGTAGCACTTAACATGAAATGATTACACTGCAATGTGTCAAATGTAATCATGCAATGTTATTGATTGTGCAATTTCAGACGTCAGAAAACGAGGAATGTCACAAACAACATGTAAACATTACGAATAACAGCTATATCTTAGTTGGATCATGCGTTAACCATTAAAAACATTATATATTGTATACCAACATGAATAAACGCATGATCGGTGCTATGTGTCAAATGTTTCACACCATAAAATCTAAACAAGGACACTTCACTAACATGTTTCAGATGATGTGAACTTTTCCTTTAAGAGTTTAATATAGGACTTTCCCTTGACACAGCATAACATAAACAGTCATGTGACACGCAAAACATCATAACATTCACAAGTAAGATGTTCTACCAATAATGAACGTAAGCGGTGACACGATGAAGTGAATAACATCGACACTGTAATGACAAGTACAGTTTTATTTGGAGCAATACCACGTAAACTATCCTATAAAGTTATAAGTCTCCGCTCCATTGACTCCATAGATGTTGAGATGAGCTATTTTTTCTAAGTGCCGTCCCGACAACCTTGCCGATCCTTCTCACCACCAACCCGCCAACATTTAGTTGGCGGGACGAATTGCCGAAAAAATGTCTTTTTGAGAGTGCCGATCAGCACCGATAAGCACCGATAAAATGATCGGGACTACTAGAATACAGCCGATTTGAAAAAGTGGCGAAAGGTGCCGAAAAGTGGCTTATCGGCAGCCGCCTGCTGATAATTTTTTATCGGGAAGAAAAAATGCAGATTTTGGCCACTTATCTGCGCTTACTGAATCGCAAAGGCTTTTTGTGGCGATAAAACGCTTTTCGGCGCTTAGTGCATGAGGCCCATAGTCATCTTATGACAAAGCAATTATGTCGCTGAAAAGAAAGGCTCCTCTCTGACACCACTTGTTACAGGGTTCTTCCCACTGATCCCATGATGGTGATTAGGACCAACCTTGTTGCAATCTTGAAAAGGGTGTGACATCAAAAGTACTGTCCAAACACGAGTATGATTTCATACTGGGGAAGTTTACAGTCTTTCTAAGGTCCACAAACATCAGAGACCTCCCCAAGGATTACCTATAGAATCCAGCCAGGAAAATTGGACTGAACATGCCAGCATTTACATTGACAGGATAATGCCACCTTTGGTGACTAGCCATCCCTCCTATTTGCAGGATATGAAAGACGCTTTGTGGAGGCTAGAGGGCATCTCATTGGATAGTCAGAAACTTCTAGTGGGCCTTGACGTGGAAACACTGCATACAAGCATCCCACATGAGAAAGGATCAGTGCTACTGCCCACTTTCTACAGGGGCGAGGCACACATTTGTATCCACAAAATGAGTTTGTCATCCAACTGCTGGATTTTGTTCTGTCAAACAATCATTTTCTGTTTAATGGTCGCATCTACCACCAGATCCAGGGTACAGTGATGGCACTACATGTGCACCATCATATACCAACCTGTACTTTGTCTGGTGGGAGGATATGATAGTTTTCAGTGAGGATCAATATAAATGCCCACAGTTCATTGAGCTCTGGTGCCGCTACATTGATGATATTTTCATCCTGTGGCATGCCACCAGAGAGTCCTTACTGGAATTCATCGGGCTCTTGAATATCAATGATCTCAATCTCAGACTCACCAGTTATATTCAGGTAGAGTGATTACACTTCCTAGACATAACTATTTTTAAGAACAGCATATAATGCCCCCTCTATGGTTAAGTGCACTGGGCTCCATTAGCCTCTCTTTTTCTCTCTCCCTTCTTCCATCCAAAGCCTGGCTGAAAGTAACACGAACACATATGTAACACTATGTTATTTGAAGATAACACATAACGTCAACTATATGCCAATGAGCTCAGTTATGGTCATTATTTTTTCATATGATTACCTTAGGGAATAAAGCATTTCCTCAAAATAACATATGTTCCTGTTAAATAACAACTGCATTGTACCACAAGATCACCAACAGAGCTGCATTTTTTGGGAGTTGAACTGAGCTTCCCCTACCCTGAGCATGGCTACTCTTTATCTGACTGTTCTGAAGAAAAGAGGAAGTCACTTGAGAGAAGTGTAGGCACAGCTCTACTCCCCACTGTTAGTAAACGTTGCTAATGTTACATGAGGTATGTGACTGTAAATGAGTGTGTGAGGGTATGTACCAGACCTAATTTTTTATGAGTCCCACTTACAGTACTTTTATTTTTGTAAAAACAATAATTTTAAATTGGTTTAACATTTAACTGTAATAACATTATTGTCCTCCCTCCCATATATTACTATGCTGTGGATTATGATGGTGCTATGCAGATTGAACATAATAATAATAATAATAATAATAATAATAATAATAATAATAATAATAATAATAATAATAATATTTAAATTAAATTTACAGTATAATAATAGCATTATCCTTTTCTGAAAACTACTGTGCAGTGAATTCTTATAAATAATCAAATAAGCCATAAAAACAATAATACTAACTTGGGTGAACCAATTACTAGTACATTTAAAATATTTGCAGATTGAACCAAACTGAGACACTGTAGCTGCAAGCAGTTTAGCGAACAAGAGTTGAATGCAATTGGGGGCATACTGGAGAGATGGCATTTGATAAAGACAAGTACAAAGTACTATAGTTAGGGAACAATAATGCACTGTATAATTGCAAAATTGCTAGATTGCAATGAAGCAGAAAATTATCTGAAACCTATTGTAGACCACTAATGAGTATGTCAACAGTGCAGTAGTGAAATAAAGCTAAGTTCATTACTGAAAGGTGTTAAAAGGAATGGTATATGTAAGATGTGAGTAGTAATCTGCTACGTTTCACTGGTAAGGTCTAATTTTGATCCATTGTGCACAAAATGTAGTTGATATAAAAGTTTACTTTAACAAATATGTGAGAAAAATAGCCAGATGGAGTCACACATCAATAAGGTGGAAGTTGAAAGCAAATTCCTTACTCAGAGTTACAATGGAGTTGTTTCAGTGCCGAAAAACAAATTATTAAAGGAAGTCAATAGAGTCGCTGTTATGTTTATTTTTCAATAAAGTGCTATTTGATCGCAAAATATATATGGGTTAATTTATTCTTCAGGGCCTATTCATTAAACTTGAAGATCTGCAGTGCAAAAACCCCAAACATAGAAGGCAACATGAAGCAATAAAAATCAGAATCTGTTGATGTATTCATTAGTGTCCAGAAAAGGTGCACTAATGGTACTAATATATACAATGCCACAGTCCAGCATATGCAAGGAACTGCAGATATCAGAAAGAAGAAACCAGTCACACTCCGGTGGTCTCCAAATGAAAAAAGTGTTTCATACTGTAGACAAGGATTGATGTTTCCGTTCACACACATTTGACAAAGGTTCTTATGTGAACCGAAACATCGATCCATGTCTATTAAACATTTTTTTTCATTTGAAGACCACTTATGTATTCATTAGTAAATATAATATACTGAAATATCCCAAACAAAAAAATCCTAATTTAAATGCACTTTTGCGATCAAAAGGGTTCTGACTTTTCTTAAAGCAATATGTCTCTGTTTCTCTCTATATAATCTACACTATATAAATATAAATTAGATTAGTGACAAAATAGTCATTACAGGCATACCCCGGTTTAAGGACACTCACTTTAAGTACACTCGCGAGTAAGTACATATCGCTCAGCACGTCCTGAACAGCAATACCGGCTCCCTACCTGTACCGAAGCTGTGCGCAAGCGGGGAGACTATAGAGCCTGTTACACATGTGTTATTTACATTAGTTATGCACGTATATGACGATTGCAGTACAGTACATGCATCGATATGTGGGAAAAAGGTAGTGCTTCACTTTAAGTACATTTTCGCTTTACATACATGCTCCGGTCCCATTGCGTACGTTAATGCAGGGTATGCCTGTAGTACAGTGAATATAGTCAAAAGTAACAGTTATTTTGAGGTCTATCCTAAAATGAATAATCAAATAAATTGAGAATAAATTGTGTTTATTTATTCATATAGAGTATATATATATTTACGTCGTTTGTCGGTTCAAAATCCAAACTTCACAAAATGATACGTTTGCTTGGAAGTTGTATCGAAATTCAGAACAAACTTTTGAAAGCAAAATTTGAGCCAAAACTGAGAAAAGCTCATCCTCCGATTTGTTTTTGGTTTGTTTCTTTACTGTTTTTTTGTCTTTGTTTTTTTTTTTAAATTGGGTGAACTTTTGAGTTCATAAATATAAAAGCTTTCAAACTTTTAAAGTTTTGTTTTGATTTTTTTAAGACAATGTGTTACAAATCCAGAGCCAAAACCAATCTATAGTTCTAGCAAAACCAAAACACAAAAATTTAAACCGAAACATATTCCATAAGACACTCTTTGGTGTTGAAAGACACCTTATGGCCCATTTACTTTAATGGAGTAGCATTGCCTAGTAAACATTGCCAATTATGTCTATGGTACCAACTACAAAATATCCAAGAACCAAAAATGAATTATTTAAAAAATTGTGCTGTATGAAACACTGTAGATGTTTTATTATTTCATTCTCAGAGAAAACTCTACATATAAAAATTCGAATAATCAATATAAAAATAGATTAAAATTAATCCAATTCAAAGAAAATTTCAATTTAAAAATAAAGTCTTACACGCACAGAATTAAACACAAAGTATATTGGCAGGAGTCTGCAGGAGATACAGTATCTTTGTTATATTCATTTTAAGGGGTTTTGTAGAACTAAGGAGTTTGGGAAGGTATTGAGTCAGTTGGAAAAAGTCTTCAATGATAAATAGTGATGGATACCAGACAGATGCAACTGATGGTTTAAGACTACCTGCCAAGGAAAATCTGTGACCATCTCACAGTAACTCGTGAGATGGTTCACAGGAGGCTGTAATGGTCCATCGGATTAACACAGCGGGGATCCGTGAATTTGAATGGGACTTGCGGCCCGGTAAGATTCACACAGTGTGAGTCCCAGCATTGGATGGATTTTAGTGCAGAATTCTATAGTCAAGTGGTCTACAACTGGCAGTTGCAGCTGTAGTACATACATTTTAGTAATCTCCCTTTCTCCTAATGTAGCCATATTTACCATTCCTGGAGTCGTGTGTACTAGCTGCCTGAACTTTTGTACCCACCACTGGTGTGTGCAAAGTTCAGATCACTGCAGTATTCCCCAGTTATTGAGAAGGTAATCGTGACTATATATGTACCACAAAAATACTTAGGCCTCATGCTGTAAGCAGCGATAAGCCCCTTATCACCAGTTTATCGCCAAAAAAGCCAACAGTAATTCAGTAAACCCCGATAAGCTGGTGGTAAAATCAAAAAACAACATTATTTTCCTGCAAAAAACCCCTGACAAATGCTTGGCGATAAGGCACTTTTCGCCGCTCATCGCCAGCTTCTAAAACTCGCTGTATTCAAGTAGCCCGATCAGCTTATCGCAGCTGATCACCGCTCTAGAATGGAGATTTGCTCTCCAAATCGCCTCGCCACAAAAAGTTGGCAAGAAGGTGGGGAGAAGCGGCGAGACAGATTGATGCCGGGAGACTCCGGAGCTGATATCCATTAATATCAGCACCGGAGACCACCGGCATGAATCGGGGTGGGTAGCGGGTTGACTTAACCCCTTCATAACCTTAGCGGTTAATACCACTAAAGTAATGATGGGGTTAACCCTTCATGCTACCCACCCGGTAGGCCTAAACACCCATTATTGGTGCTAATACCCCCTTCACCCACCCCCTCTACCCACAATAAACACAAATACACACAACAGCCCCACTACCCAACTCCTAGGCCCTCAATAAACATGACAATATCTAATACACAACAACACACAACCCACCCACACACTGTGCCCCCCATAAAACCATTATTTATTTTTTTACACACGATTAATACCACTGGCCAGCGGGGGTCCCTGGATGGTCCTGATTGGTATCCGCCGGCCCCACAGTGCACCCCAGGGGGAACACTAAGGTGTCTGGGGGCTTTCGAGTGGTCCCGCAAGGCTCTGTGGGCCTCCAGGTGGTCCCTGTTGATCCCTGTGGGCCCCAATGGGGTCCATGGGTGGTCCCTGTGGGTGTCTGGGTCGTCCCCATGGGTGTCTTGGGGCCCTCAAATGTTCACACGTGGTTGGGGGCCCTGGGTGGTCCCATAGGGGTCCCTAGTTCCTCCCCACAGGTGTCCGTGGGTCCTCAGGTGGTCCCCGTGGGCATCCGGGGGTCCTTGGGTGGTGCCCGTGCGTCCCCGCTGGCCTGTGGTACAATTCCTGTATTTAAAAACTAAAATATGGCCTACATTTGAATAAATACACCCCCCCCTCCAAACACATACAGTACTGTAAAGGGCAAAAAAACAATTATCCAGATATGGATAATAGATTTTTTGGCCATTATTAAACACAACATTAGCCATGCAGCATAAATAAAGTAAATAAAAACTGTTCTACTTACCCCTGCCAATGTGAAGGGCATCCTCGTCAGTTTAACTGCAGGTCCGTGTCCTCTGTTGCCAGAAAAAATACATAGCAAAATACATTCTAATGGCCCCTAACCCCTTAATCAACTTAATATCTGCTAAAATAATTAAGGGGTTAACACACCCTGCCCCGCTACCCACCCAGGAGGCCTAACCACCCACCTAGGACCCACTATACCCACCCTGTACCCATTGAGTGGCATAGTGATACATCATAACCATATAATAATATGGTATTAACCACTATAGCATTCAATGGGCACACTAATCAAAATACTTGAAGTCCCAAAAGACACAATAATAAAACATACAGAAACATCTTAACACCCCAATTCAATAAATAAAACACTAGCCAACAAATGCAATTAATAAAAGAACTAACCAACACAACATGAATTAATTGAACCATTAACCAAAGCAATTAACTAATAAAATTGCTAACCAATACAACAATTAATTAATTGAAGCACTAAGCAAAAAAGCCCTCTTTGTTAACATGTAAAACCATGTAAACCATGCCATGTGAAGAGTATAGGGCATTAAAAACGATGGCAAGGCAGGAAGAACATTGAGCCCTGTCCAAACATATGTGTCATTATGAGTATCACACGTAACAGATGATCCAAGGCACTGCGGATTTTAAGAAATGTATTATAAAGCTAGGCTTTATAATAAATTTCTGGAAATCCGCAGTGCCTTGGATCATCTGTTACGTGCCATAGTCTAGCAATTTGAGTTACAGGATTTCCCTGACCCAGGAGCACCGGTGTTTAATCGCAAGTATCTTGCTTTATTGTGATACTGGTAGAAAGGAATACCCGGGCGCTACCTCTAAATATGATAAAGATGGGGAAATAGGCGTTGGATACAGATTATTATCTTCAAGAAGCAGGTCGCATATTAGGGGATATAGGAACATATCAAAAAATAAATGGAGATCCGACGAGTAAACATAAACAAGAATTGGATGTGATTTTAGATAGGGGGAAATCTTTAGGGATTATAAATCAGAAGGAATGGGGCTATTTACACCGTGATAAACCCATATTACCGTTTTTTTACTTTTTACCTAAAATTCACAAGTGCCTGGAAACCCCACCAGGGAGACCGATCATATCAGGCATCGGTTTCCTCACACAGAATACCTAGATGTTTTCCTTCAGAAATACGCTGTCACTAGTAAATTTTACCTGAAAGATACCACACAAGTTTTAAATATATTAGGTGAAATTGAATGGCAGGAAATTTTATATTAGCTACTTGTGACGTTAAAGCTCTATACACCTGTATTAAACATACGGATGGTGTAGGAGCAATAGAAAGAGCGATTTTAAGAGATACTGATATTTTAGAGGAACAGCGTACTTTCATCTTAGATAGTATAGGTTTTATTTTACGACATAATGCCTTCTGGTTCAATGGTGACATTTTTCTTCAGCTGTGTGGCACTGCTATAGGGACGAGGTTTGCGCCCAGTTTTGCTAACATCTTTATGGTGGATTGGGAGGACAATACCATCTGATCCAACCATATGTTCGGCGCAAACCTTGTCTCTTGGCATCGCTACATAGATGATGTGCTGTTCCTATGGAAGGGGAGCGAGGGAGACTTGGGAACGTTTATCCAATACATCAATGACAATGAAGTCAACCTGGAGTTTACATCAGAACACAGTAGAGACACAATTCATTTTTTAGATCTCACCATTTATGTAGAGAATAAAATAATAAAAACAAAGACTTTCTTTAAACCCACAGACGCTAATAACTATCTACTCACCTCAAGTTGCCACCATCCTTAGTGGCTTAGCAACATCCCCTATGGTCAACTACGCAGAATTAAGAGGAACTGCACGGACATAGAAACATTCCAAGAACAGGCCCAAACTTTACAGGGGAGGTTCTTGGAAAGAGGCTATCAATATAGACTAGTAGACGCAGCATTCGAAAGAACGAAATTGATCCCGAGAGACCTGTTATTAAAACCAACAATAAAAAGCAAAGACACCAGTTTTACAACATCATTCATTACGAATTATAGTACAGATGCTACTAAGATCAAGGAAATTATAAAAAAACATTGGCTATAGTCCAGATGGACCCTATTCTGAAGGGACATATCCACCCTGTGCCTAAAGTGGTCTTTAGAAAGGCACCCAGTATCAAATCAAAATTGGCACCAAGTACTTTTAGGAAAGAAATCACAACAAACGTCCAACATTGGTTACCGCCTCCAGTTGGTTTCTTTGATTGTTTTGGCTGTAAAACCTGCAAACAGGCATCAAAGGGAGACAAGACAGAATTTGTTTCTTATACTACTAAGGAAAATTTTAAAATCAAACAATTGATTACATGTCAAACAGAATTTATCGTCTACCTGCTTGCATGCCCATACTGTACGTAGGCTGTACCTCAAGACCTCTGAGGATCTGCATGTTGGAGCACATGGGCAATATACGCAAGCAGGTGATGACACACAATGTCTCTAGACACTTCAGTTTGTTCCATGAGGGGAACCCGGAAGGCCTCATTTTTAAGGGAATAGAGAGAGTGGATTCACACTGGAGGAGTGGGGACAGACTAAAAAAAACTCTGTCAACGTGAAACGTATTGGATATATAGATTAAAACATTGACTCCCAAAGGTTTAAATATTGATATAGACCTGGGAGCCTTTATCTAACTACCGATACGCTTCACCACCTCACCAACACTCACCCATCACCAAGACATGGGATGTGAGAGATGCCATGTCCGTAATGGATAATGTTACCTTTTCATCAAGTGATTTGTTTTCACTTTAGGTTACACTTTCAGTGACTATTCGATAAGTGTATTGACACTTATTTTTATGTTTTTTTCCAGATCACACCAACTATTTTAATATAGTTCTTATCATATACCCAATATCCATAGGCTATTGTTATTGCATTTTAAACATTTTTAATGTTTTTTATGATATGTATTTATCTTCTATGTGCCATTATATGAGTATATAAAAAAAATTGGCACCAGATTCATTTGCATGAACTTGTATTTTAAGATCTTTTATATAAAATTATTGATGTTAGTTAGTATTCACTATAACACTATGTTATGTTAACACTAATTTTCACTCTGATTCACATTCATCACAAATGGTTTATTATTACCATTATTAGTACAGGTGAACCCCGTTATAGCGCAACCCGTTATAACGCGAAATCAGTTATAACGCGGTTTTCACGTGGCTCCCGTTTTTACATTAAAAAAAAAAAAAAAAAATTACATTTTTTTACACACTGCACACACTGCACACACTGCACACACTTCACACTCTCACTGCACACACTCTCACTGCGCACACTCTCACTGCACACACTCTCACTGCACACTGCTCACAGCACACTACACACACTCCCAGCACACACTCTCACTGCACACACTCTCACTGCACACACTCTCACTGCACACACTCTTACTGCACACTGCACACACTCTCACTGCCCACACTCACTGCACACTGCTCACAGCACACTGCACACACTTCCAGCACTCACTGCACACACTCCCAGCACACACTCTCACTGAACACACTCTCACTGCACACACTCTCACTGCACCCTGTTCACAGCACACTGCACACACTCCCAGCACACACTCTCACTGCACACTGCACACACTCTCACTGCACACTGCTCACAGCACACTGCTCACAGCACACTGCTCACAGCACACAGCACACACTTCCAGCACTCACTGCACACACTCCCAGCACTCACTGCACACACTCTCACTGCACACACTCTCACTGCACACACTCTCACTGTACACTACACACACTCTCACTGCACACTGCACACACCACACACCACACACCACACACCACACACCACACACCATACTGCACACACTCCCAGCACTCACTGCACACTGCACACTGCACACACTCTCACTGCACACTGCACACTGCACACACTCTCACTGCACACACACTCACTACACACTCTCACTACACACACTCTCACTGCACACACTCTCACTGCACACACTCTCACTGCACACACACTCACTGCACACACACTCACTGCACACACACTCACTGCACACACACTCACTGCATACACACTCCCAGCACACTGCTCACTGCACACACTCCCAGCACACTGCTCACAGCACACACTCTCACTGCACACTCTCACTGCACACTCTCACAGCACACAGCTCACACAGCACTCACAGCACACAGCACAGCACACAGCACACTCTCACAGCACTCAGCTCTCACAGCACACAGCACACAGCACTCACAGCACACTCTCAGCAGCACACAGCACTCACAGCACACTCACAGCACACAGCACTCACAGCACACTCTCACAGCACTCAGCTCTCACAGCACACAGCACTCACAGCACACTCTCACAGCACACAGCACTCACAGCACACAGCACTCACAGCACACTCTCACAGCACACAGCTCTCACAGCACACAGCACTCACAGCACACTCTCACAGCACTCACAACACAATCTTGCAGCACTCACAGCACACTACACCACACCTCCCACTCCCCCTCCCTACCTTTGGTGTCGGCTGCTGAGATCGGAGCGGAGCTGGCATCAGGAGGAGGGGGGTGTCGGGAGGAGGGGGGGGTGTCGGGAGGAGGGGTGAGTGAGGAGCAGGCTGGGACTCGGAGGGCCACGTGGGCTATGCTGCGGAGGGCCGGTAGGTGTGGGGGCCTGGAGGGGAAGGAAATGGATGCCGGTGGTGGGAGGTAAGGAGCAGGTTGCGGCTGGACTCGTCATTGCTGGGGGATGTGTAGGGCTTCCGGCCACCTCTTCCTTCCTTCCTTCCCTCCTCACTCCCTCCCTCCCGATCAGGCGCGCGGCGGCCATTTAAAAAAAAAATTAGCGCGACCCCGGTTCTAGCGCGGTCGAATTGGGTGGCCCCCGAGGACCGCGCTATAACGGGGTTAAGCTATATTTACACTTACTTAGATTTATCTTTGTATAGTCATCTATCACTTATGTTAATCACATTACATGTTATTGGGTTTTGTTTTAATACCAATAACAATGTTCACCACTATGTCATGCCACTATAGAATCTTTATTTTTGTTTATCACATATATAAATTGTTAGGAATACCCACATGTTTAGAACGTTAAGATTTTAATTTTAAATGTGTTTAATTTCACAGCTTACTATGTATCACGATCAGATATTTCTTTTAAAGAATTTTAAACTTTTTAACCATTATATATGACTGAAAAAGGGGGCTAATCATGCACAAGCTTTATCTCTCTCTTATGGGAGCTTGTATTAGATTTGCATTAGCTCAAATCATACATCAGATGGAAGACGATTGTGAGATGTAGGGTATTGGTCAGTCCAAGCATATATACCATTATGAGCCAAATCCTTCCTATCTACGGAGCCTGAGGAAGCCCAAGAAAGGGCAAAACGCGTTGCTCGAAACCCCTTAGTTTTTTGAACCTGCATGGCCACCGTCCGGAGTGGGACAACGGAGGCACAGCACTGTATCCGGACGCTGACACAGGTAGCTGCGCAACATGCGCCCTGTACTATCTTCCTAAAGGACTGGCTGTTACCCATTAGCAGTGCCTATAACTTTTTAGGTTTTTTTTTTTTTTCAACTTGAATTTTATTAGTAAATCACATGTTCTACAGACATTTCAAACATTTCCATATAAAGCCAGTATTTTGCAGTGTCCATTGTTCATGTGTCAATACTTTCAACAAACTATGACAGGACAGACTGGGGGGGACAGACCGACATATAACCTAGACAAACCTGAGGGAAAGAGGGGGGAAGGGTGGGAGGGGGAGGGGGGTACCTTTCGCTGTGGTTCCGCTGGGAGTCCCGTGTCTTCCGGCTCATCGCTTCTCGGGGGGGTCGGATGTATCCCCGGCCGCTCCGACGACTCGCACCATGAGTCCCTATCCGGTACTATCCCCTTGATTCTAAGTTGTGCTAAGTGCATGGTCCTGTGCCTAGGCACCAAGGGAGAACGCATTCCATCCTATCATTGCCAAATCGTGGACCCATCTATCCCCGGTATGTCTGTCTGAGCCAACCAAGGCAACCAGACTTTTAGGTAATTTTCGCTGGTATCATTGACCAGGCTCGTCAGTTTCTCCATCTGACATACTGTCCAAATTCTGTTCCGAATAGTAGCAATCCGTGGAATCTCATTTTGTTTCCATCTTGCTGCGATCTCCCACTGCACCGCCGTCGCGAAGTGCGTTATCAATTTATTTGTTGCTTTGGAGAAGCCCTGGAGCGGTCTATTTAGTAGGAACACCCACGGGTCCCATGGGATTTGTATGCCTATAATTCTGGCTATCCAATCTTTGATTGAATCCCATGTCCCGGTCAGTTTGGGGCAAGACCACAGCATGTGTAACAAGTCTGCCTGTTGTCCACATTGTCTAGGACACAATGGGGAGTAACTGGGCAGAAATTTAGCCAATTTTGAGGGGGTATGGTACCATCTCATTATAACTTTATATGTGTTCTCCCTTAGGGTCGTGCACATGGAGCTCTTAGATACTGCTTGCCCAATTTTTGTCCACTCTTCCGGGTTGAGTGTCTCCCCTACGTCCGCCTCCCACTTGGTCATGTAGCTAAGTTTCTCTGTCACAGTCGAGCCAGAATCCGTTACATCTTTGTATAACTGCGATGTGAGTGCCTTTGTGGTCGTCCCTGAGCGACAGAGCTTTTTGAAATTTGATAGTTAACTTATAGGTTGTTGTGCTTGATAGAATGCCCTGACCTGGAGGTATCTAAAGAATTCGGCATTTGGAATATTGTTGCTAGTTTTTAGGATATCAAAAGTTTGCATGCCTCTTCTGCCCTCCAGGTCCACCAATCTGTAAATGTGATTGGTTTTCCAGATTGTGAAATCCGTACTTGTCAAACCCAGAGCAAAAAATGGATTCCCCCAGAGTGGGGTCATTCCCGATGATCTATGGGTCAGGTTGCATTTGAGCCTGGTGTTGTCCCACACCGAGAGTGAGTTGGCCATTGAGGAAAGAGGCTGTTTGGTGCTTAATCACATCTTTTTGGGTAGCCAAATTAAATGTTCCAGCTCAACTGGGAACAGAGTTCTTTCTCCAGGGCTACCCATCTTTTTGAGTCCGGGTTGGTGTGCCATTGCACAATTTGGCATAATTGTGCCGCCTTGTAATAGAATAACAAGCAAGGTACCGCTAGCCCTCCCGCCCCTGTTTGTTTGCGCATTATTCGCTTACTCACTCACGCTCTTTTCCCTCCCCAGATAAATTTATCTATCTCGGATTGAAGCGAGAGGATATCCCTCAACCCTAACGGCACCGTGAGGGTCTGAAAAAGGTATAATAGGCGAGGCAGCAGGTTCATTTTAATGCAGTGAATCTTCCCTATCCATGAGATTGTATATTTGGCCCAGCGCCTAAAATCCTCTCTCAAGGTTTGTATAAGTTTTGGGTAATTTGCCTGGTACAACTGTTTAGTAGTCTTGGTGACATTGACTCCAAGGTATTTCATTTGTTTCTGTTGCCAAGTTAAAATTGAGGGCGATCAGTTTCTCCATATGTTTTGGTAAATTTATATTCATGGCTTCAGATTTAGCCTGGTCTATTTTGAATCCGGAGATCCTGTTAAACCTCCCCAAGAGGTCAAACAAGTTTGGCAGAGAGGTGAGGGGCCTCGATATTGTCAGGAATACATCATCCGCATATAGTGCCACCTTATGCGTCTGGTTTCCAATGCCAATACCCGAGATATCGTTACTATCACTTATCTGAGCGGCTAAGGACTCCATGCATAATGCAAAAAGTAGGGGATAAAGCGGGCAGCCCTGCCGTGTTCCGCTTTTAATCATGAAGGGGTTGGAAGCGAATCCCTGGTGGGTCACCCTGGCTGACGGTGCAGAGTATAATGAGAGGATGGCTTTTGTCAATTTCGTGCCCATCCCAAATGCTCCAAGAGTGGCCTCTAAGTATGGCCAGTCTATCCTGTCGAACGCTTTATCAGCATCCAGAATAAGCGCCATAACCGGTATTGATCGTGTATTGGCTGTTCCTAACAGATCAATGATTCGTCGGGTGTTATCTGCAGCTTGTCGGCCCACGATAAACCCGACTTGATCTGGATGCACTAGTCTGGGCAGGATGAGACTCAAATGGTTGGCCATCAGTTTAGCGTAAATTTTAATGTCTGAATTTATCAGGGATATAGGCCTGTAGCTTCTACAGTCCAGTGGGTCCTTACCCTGTTTGTGAATCACTGAGATTGACCCTTGGAGCATGTGCTGGGGGAAGGGGGTGCCCTCTAGTACTTGATTGTAAATTCGGAGAAGATAAGGGGTCAATTGTTTCATGTATTTTTTGTAGTATAAGTATGAGAATCCGTCAGGGCCCGGGGCTTTAGAGGGTTTCAAGTTTGTGATAATCTCGGAGACCTCCTCTGCTGTAAAGTCTCTGCCCATCACCTCTCTATCATCCTCACTCATACTAGGCAGATTCGAGCCCCTTAGGAAGTCCCTCAGGGCTTTCTCTGTACCTGTGGAGCGGGTCACCTTTCCTCCATCATTATATGATCCTCATAGAAGTGCTTAAATTCTCCTACTATATTTTTAGGATTGGCGGTGGTTATGCCGGATTTGGTTCGTATGGCCTGGATATGGTAGGACTTATCTTTGGGATTGAGCATCTTGGCCAATACGGTATCTGGCTTGTTTGCTTTTTCAAAAAATTTCCTCTTTGACCAAGTCAGCGATTTCTCGGCTTGGGTGGTCAGCAACAGATTCAGCTTAGTCTGAGTTTCTCTAATCTTTTGGAGGATAACTGGGTCTGGAGACCTCTTATGTTGATCCCATAAGTTTCTCAATTCATCCTGAACTTCCTTGATTTTTGCATTTCTCTCTCTCTTTCTCTTGGCCGCTAGACTAATGAGAGCCCCTCTTAGTGTTGCTTTATGTGCCTCCCAGAGGGTGATATGGGAGCGGACACTACCTTCATTTTCTCTGAAGAAGTGAGTGATTTCTCCCATAATTATCTCTTGCAGTTCGGGTACTTTAATTAAGGACTCATTTAGTTTCCAATTTGCTCCCGGCCTGTCCAGCCCTATTTGTGCATGCCTAAGCTCTATTAGTGCATGATCTGACCATGAAATATCGGGGATCCCAGTATGGGAGATCTGTGGGACCAGTCTACTAGTGACAAAGAAGTAATCGATTCTGCTGAAGGAGTTATGGGGGTGTGAGTAAAAAGTGTAGTTTCTGTCTAAGGGGTGACATTCCCTCCAGATGTCCACCAGCCCCAAGTCCCTCAGCCCTTGTTCTAGGGCCTTGGACCTTGTCGGCATGCCCAGTCTGGGGGGACCTGATCTGTCAAGGTCCGAATTTAGAACTGTGTTGAAGTCGCCTCCCACTATCAAGGCACCTTTGGTATGTTTTTGGATAGTGGAGAATGTAGTGGTATAAAAAGCGGAGTCATGGCCATTCGGGGCATAGATTGTCGCGACCGAAATAGGTTGTTGGTTTATAGTCCCTACCCGTAAAAGGAACCTTCCTTCTTTATCATTTTTTACTGTGTCCACCACCAGTCCCACCCTGTTATGTATTAGTATTGCAACTCCACGTTTCTTCTCCTTTGCGGAGGATAGAAACACCTGTCTGAAGTGCTTGTCAAAATATTTCAGAAGCTGGTGGCACTGAAATGTGTCTCCTGGATTAGGACTATGTCTGCCCTTTTTCTTTTATAATCATTGAGGGCCACCTTCCTTTTACGGGGGCAGTTTAACCCTTTGGCGTTATGGGATATAACTGTCAGTGTCATGTTGTGGTTCTGTTCTCACCTATCCTGCGATGAGTTCCCGTGGTAGGTGTCGGGGGGCCACCAGGGGGTCTCCCCCCCCTGCGATGTCCCGCAGCTCAGCAGACTCCAGCGTTGCACCACCTAAGTAGAAGGTAGGGTAGGGGGAGGAGGACACAGAAGATACATAAGAGACACAAGAAAAGAAACATGTAGTTGGCAGGGATTCAATGGTCCAGGACCATTGCCCCTCCCATGCATTTGGGACCTGGGACTCCCGGGGAACCTCTGTCAGATCTCCACCTTCCGACCTGGTGGCTCCCTTCCCAGTCCTCTTAAGGACTTTGGGCTCTATGCAGTAAGCGCCGAAAAAGTGCAATCGCCAAGGGTACCTTATCGGCATGATTCTGCCGATTTTCCCTCTCCGTATGCAATAAGTGCCGAATCCCTTCCGAATCAAGCCGAAAACATTTGCTCCCACTCTGCCGATGATTTGCCAATCACACACAGGTGTATCGGCGTGCATGGCGAGGTGGTGTTAGGTTCCCCAATGAAACTTCTTGCTGAATCTGCCGAAGCAAGCATGTTTTGGATTGAGCGGCCCATTTAAAGGCAGCGTGTATTTTTATTCATTCTCTGTGTTGTTGGGAGAGAGAGAGAGAGACACACACACACAGAGCTGGCCGATTTACATATTTCATATTGACTGAGACAGTTGTGGTGTATTGTGAGAGGTTTGTCCTGTGTTGTTTTGTTTACATCTTTGTCTTGTTTTCACTTTGTAAGTGTTCAGTGCGATTGTCTTTAAATTTCTTTTCTGTTCTTTGTGAGTGCTAGAGGTATGGCTGCAAGGCGTGGGAAGAGTGTTGCTGGTGTGAGTGGTACTGGTAGTCGTGTGAGTATGCGTCTGAGTGAACATAGGATTCAGGGGAGTGCTGTTGCTGCAAGTGCGAATGGTGTTGCTGGGAGTGCGAGTGGTGTTGCTGTGAGTGCGAGTGCTGCTGGTGGCTCTGTTCCTGGTGCTGGTGGGGTGTCTGCTGCTGGTGCGTCTGGTGGTGGGTGGTTGCTGGTGGCCCGCTTTTGGAGTCTCTTCCATTGGAAGAAGGAGAGTCCAGTCAGCAGCAGCAAGCTCTGGGCCTGCACGTATTCGGAAGAAATGTCTGGAGCGGCCACGTAATCCTCGGTTCAATGAAGAGGAAAACAGAGTTCTTGTCACAGGGATTCTGGAGCACTATGACTGTCTGTATGGGCATTTACTAGGTAAGTCTATCTTTGCATTGATTCTTCAAAGACATGTTATCCTAGGTCATGTGAGATGTCTTAATATCAAAATATTATTCTATAATATCTATCAATTAAACTTAATTGTTACACACATATTCCTTCATGCTTTAGAACGACCATAACATTCAGTCCAAAAATTGGGGAAAAGTTCATACAATATTCATGCAAGCTTCCTTACATTTGTATGTTTACACGTAAATGCTCATGTGGTACAAATATTACACCTAAACCAGCATGTTTGGTATCTCTTGGAACAGGTAGCAGTTTAGGAAACGGATCGTTTTTATAATAATAATTAACGTCATATATTTTGCATGTATTTCAAGGGCGGACAAGTTCAGCATCAAAAAAAGAAATGTGGGATCAAATAACCTTGGCTGTGTCTGCGTGTGGGAATCATGTCAGGGACCGGGCGAATTGTCGGAAGAGATTCGATGATATCAGGGCAAACTTAAAGAAAACAATACAAGCACAACGGATGCATGCTTCTGCCACTGGAGGTAGGCCGCCAGCACAAAATCTAATCTTAACACCATTGGAGGAGCAGATGTGGGAAAAATTTCTTCCTGTCGTCGTGGAGGGTTTGCCCGGGGACAGAGATATCGGAGTTTATTCTGCTCCATTTCCACCAGGTGACAAATGTTACTGTACTAGGCGTGTCGTAGGTTACAGTTCTTATCCATATTTCTGCTGCAACTTATACTTTCTTCCCAATATAAGCCTACCTACATATATATCTGAATATATGTCTCTCTCTATCTATCTATCTATCTATCTATCTATCTATCTATCTTTATATCTAGTTGTCCTACAAAAAGTAAAAATGAATATATATGGTGGCAAAAGGTGGCACTAAGTGCTCATTTGCATGTCATTTCCTAGAACCCCTTGCTGCAGTGGAAGCGCTGTATGCTGGCCGATAATGGGGAAAGACAGGGTTGCAGACCTGTCTAAGACATGCAAATGAGCATACAGTAATATTTACAGTTGCTTTATTTATATATATAGATATATATCTCTATGTGTGTGTTTGGAAACATGTATTGGCTCAGCTATCGTGGATGATATCATTATGAGTAAATAAACACAACTTGACCTGCATGAAGGGATCATGTGTAATGATCTTCCAAATAACACACACTGCAACCTTCTACCTTACAAAGCATTCAACATGTTTGCCCTATAGTTGAAAGCAGAATTTATGTGTGAATCTTTGTACAAACAATGGGTTAACATGCATAACCACAAAGCACATCCGCACTCATTGTTTGTCACAGTAATGTATAACTTCGTTATACTGTGTCTGTGCACACAAATGCCTAATTCACTTTTTCATGTGTGTCGATACATATATACATATATACATATAATATATATATATATATATAAACACAAAAAAAACAGGAGCACTCATAGCGTAAAAAAGTATAACAATAAAGTTTATGGAATGAAGGATTTAAAAATACACACTCACAAACATAGCTGAATATAAAGCATTTTTGAGTAAAAACTCAGCCCGTCAGACGCAGGAACCCGGTATGCAGGATTTCGTTGTATAATCCCTGGTAAATCCTGCTGCAGTAGCCCCTCTGTGTCCTTGCAGGACAAATTCACTCAAGTGACCATGAAGATGTTCCCACTCCTAGCTTAACCCAGCATTCAAGTCCTCCTGCTCGTGACACCTACTCAGCTATTGCAGCTTCTGAAGAAAGAATCTTGGGTGAAGAAAATCGTCGCCATTCAGAAATGATGTCAGTGCTTGAAAGGATGATATCACTGCAGGAAAGGTCAATATCACAAATGTCACAAATTGAAAGAGTCATCATCCAAGTTCCTAAAGAAATCCAAAATGTAAACAGGACATTACAAGCAATATTGTGAATCTAAGCCAAGCAAATCAGTTGCGAATTACTGCAAGAGAACAACAATTCCACTTTACCCCATCAGAGGATGGATCTTTACATGCTGCTACTTTTTCCCCAGAGTCATCAGTTCTTCATTCCCCAGTTCTGGATGATACCAGTATAGTAGGTGCAAGTTCTGTGCAGCTCCCTCTCAACATCCAACCGCTTACATCTGTTCAAAATCAGGAATGGACACCTACAAATGAGACACGAAAAAGAAAGTTAGGGCAACAATTACTACTAACCAGATTTTGGAAAAAGATTAAAACACCAAATCAAGAAACTGCTCCACCATCAGTCTTGCAATGGTTCACAACTGCCACAGGCCACACCTAGTGCCCCTGAAGTGCAACAGCCCACACCCAGTGCCACTGAAGTGCCACAGGCCACACCCAGTGCCCCTGAAGTGCAACAGCCCACACCCAGTGCCCCTGAAGTGCAACAGCCCACACCCAGTGCCACTGAAGTGCCACAGCCCACACCCAGTGCCCCTGAAGTGCAACAGCCCACACCCAGTGCCACTGAAGGGCCACAGCCCCAATCCAGTGCCCCTGAAGCTCAACAGCCCACACCCAGTGCCACTGAAGTGCCACAGCCCACACCTAGTGCCCCTGAAGTGCAACAGCCCACACCCAGTGCCACAGAACTGCCATAGGCCAGTACAAGTCATACAGTTAAGGCCAAAGTACTTGGCAAAGGGAAAAGGCAAACACAACAGCCAAAAAGCAGGCCTATGACTCACTCTCAAAAGGATAAACAAAAATAAATCATCACATTCACTAAATGTGTTGGTGTCCTGGTGGTGTTTACTGCAGACTATTTCATGCATAGTGTATGTATGATCATGTACAGATGCTTGATAACATTCAAGTATGTACTTGTACACATGAATGTTTAGAAATGCTCACTGACTGAATTAAGGCATATTTAATAACATATGAATATGTATTAATCATCAGTTGATTAATGGTACAACATTATTACACACTTGCCATGTTTATAGAAGCTGACATTCAATTAGCTCTTGTTCAAGATGAGATGTATGTGGGTTTGTTTGGTAATGTATATAGTCATTGTATGCTAATATTATTGACATACAACTTTAAGTAACTACCCATATAACAGCATACATTTGGATGTTGTGTTTTCTGGTGTCTTAACTCTAGCACATTACTTACCTTAATCTTCTTTCATAGTTCATAATGTTGACATGTGACCATGTATGATTTTTGGTTACAATAACAGATCTGTAAGTGTGTATGAATATATCTTTATTATCTCTGTATCTCTATGGATATATGTATACACACACACAGTGTGTGTGTGTGTGTGTGTGTGTGTGTGTGTGTGTGTGTGTGTGTGTGTGTGTGTGTGTGTGTGTGTGTGTGTGTGTGTGTGTGTGTGTGTGTGTGTGTGTGTGTGTGTGTGTGTGTGTGTGTGTGTGTGTGTGTGTGTGTGTATATATTAACTGATATTGATATATATATATATATATATATATATATATATATATATATATATCTTATACTATATTTGTGAAAGCACTGTATGCCTGTCTGCATGGCCTCTGTCCCTAGGGGAAATCTCATTGGTCCCTTGGCCCGCCAGCCCCCGCACACCTCTCATTGGCCTGAGGCGGAGTGATGGGCCAAAGGACACACACAGACACACAGACTCACAGACACACAGACACACAGACACACACGGGGGGGTGTTGTGGGGCTCACAGTGTTAGCAGCACATCTCCCGGTCTCTTATCCGCCGGTCCCGGAGGCTCCGCCTCTTCCTCCCCAAACATCAGCCTGAAATCCAAGTCATCATGACCCGCGCGCACCTCCTCCTCTCCCCGTGTCTCCCCCCGGTGCTCCGCTCACCTCCCACCGGTGCTCCGCTCACCTCCCCCCCGGTGCTCCGCTCATCTCCCCCCCGGTGCTCTGCTCAGCTCCCCCCCCCGGTGCTCCGCTCAACTCCCCCCCGGTGCTCCACTCACCTCCCCCCCAGTGCTCCACTCACCTCCCCCCCGGTGCTCTGACAGGCAGTGGGCAGAGCTCCCCCCCGGTGCTCCACTCAGCTCCCCCCCTGTGCTCCACTCAGTTCCCCCCCGGTGCTCCACTCAGCTCCCCCCGGTGCTCCACTCACCTCCCGCCCGGTGCTCCAATCACCTCCCCCCCGGTGCTCCGACAGGCAGTGGGCATGCAGCCTGCACCTGCCATGCGGCACCTAAGATGGTAGCGCCCGGAAGGACCCCCTTCCTCCCTCGTGGACTAACAAAGATGGCGGCGGCCGGAAGGAGAGGTGACGTGTGTGTGTGTGTGTGTCACTGTGTGTGTGTGTGACACTGTGTGTGTGGGGTGGACACTGTGTGTGTGTGTGTGTGTGTGTGTGTGTGTGTGTGTGTGTGTGTGTGTGTGTGTGTGTGTGTGTGTGTGTGTGTGTGTGTGTGTGTGTGTGTGTGTGTGTGTGTGTGTGTGTGTGTGACACTGTGTGTGTGTGACACTGTGTGTGTGACACTGTGTGTGTGTGTGTGTGTGTGTGTGTGTGTGTGTGTGTGTGTGTGTGTGTGTGACACTGTGTGTGTGTGACACTGTGTGTGTGACACTGTGTGTGTGTGTGTGTGTGTGTGTGTGTGTGTGTGTGTGTGTGTGTGTGTGTGTGTGTGTGTGTGTGTGTGTGTGTGTGTGTGTGTGTGTGTGTGACACTGTGTGTGTGTGTGTTACACTGTGTGTTTGTGTGTTACACTGTGTGTGTGTGTGTGTGTGACACTATGTGTGAGTGTGTGTGCCCCCCCCTCCTGCCCACTGCCCACCCCCCTCCTGTCCACTGCCCCCCCCCCCTCGTGTCCACTGTCCCCCTCCTTCTGTCCACTGCCCCCCCCCTCCCGTTCACTGCCCCCCCCCTCCCGTCCACTGTCCCCCCCTCCCGTCCACTGCCCCCCCCCTCCCATCCACTGCCCCCCCCTCCCGTCCACTGCCCCCCCTTCCCATCCACTGTCCCCCCCCTCCAGTCCACTGTCCCCCCCCTCCCATCCACTGTCCCCCCCCCCCCCTCCCGTCCACTGTCCCCCCTCCTCCTGTCCACTGTCCCCCCCCCTCCTCCTGTCCACTGTCCCTCCCCTTCTCCCCTCCTCCTGGCCACTGTCCCTCCCCCCTCCCCTCCTCCTGTCCACTGTCCCTCCCCCCTCCCCTCCTTCTGTCCACTGTCCCTCCCCCCTCCCCTCCTCCTGTCCACTGTCCCTCACCCCCTCCCCTCCTCCTGTCCACTGTCCCTCCCCCCTCCCCCCTTTTCCCCCCCTCTCCCCCCCCTTTTCCTAGCAGGAAATTTAACTCCCGGGCAACGCGGGTCTCTCAGCTAGTATATATATATATTAGAAAAAAAGAGAAAGAAAAAGCGCCCGATCCATGTGTAAAATCCAATAATAAAGGTTTAATATACCACGAACATAGACAATTGCACACTCACACTTTGCCAGTGTATTAAAAGCATTGTATGGGACAAGCCCATGCACCAAACAGATGTCAGACCGCAGCAAGTTCCCTCCGTTCAATCTTAGCTGTGTGAACTGCAAGGCTTCACTGCTGCTGGTGTCACCGTCTCAGCGTCTCTGAAGCAACCAGAATTAGCAGCCTGCAGTTCCTGTTCAGCTCGGCTCGTCTTTGGCAGATTTCCAGGAACTTCTTTGCTGAAGTCTGCTGTTGGCGCCTGAACTGCTCCACCACCGTAGTTCATTACCCACAAGCCCTACGCGTTTGTTCCTTTGTTCCGACTCGGCGGATTTCATCAGGGGATGGACTATCATTGTAATGGCTTGATATTTATAGTGCCTCAGTCCAATTTCACAAATGCAACCCAAATGGTTTAGATAATTAATTCAGGTCATCTGTGCTGGATGTTCTTAAAGTTACAGGTTTAAACATACCATTTTAAAAGAGAGCAATAATTGCAGACAATATTGATGAACTTTATCACATGTCTTAAATGGCTGCAAAGAAGTTTGACATATATCATACACAAAACATTTATCTAATAGACATACAGTAGTTAATCATTTTGCTGGTTTCAAAAAACAACCCACATGACCAAAAATATTAATTATATATAATTCTTTAGATATCAGATTAATAAGAATTCCATTAGTTTATAATACATTGATATAATTTTATCTAAACAGTCATAAATCAATGTGTCCACTTTGCAACCATATTAAAAAAGTCAAGGATATCATATATATATTTACAAAAAAATAACTGGAATAATTGATTTAATAAACTAAAACACAGTACATTGCATTGATATTAATGAAATGAATATCTAAGCTTGATGAATTAATATCACACATCGTGACACTACGAATAGTGAAACGACGTGTGACTTAAGGAAGAAACTTTTCTTTCTCATTTTTTCTAATAGGTATCGTTTGGGAGGTTGTTGACCCCAAGAAGGAAGCTGCCCGGACCACATTTTTCCTTTAAGGTTTTTGTAATAGTTCAAGGACATTTTATTTTCACTTTCAATAGACTTTTTTTGAATTTTTTCGTTGTTATTCATTTTTATGTCAACATTTTGTAGATTTTGTCTATTTGTATGGTTGTAATTTTTATTTTTTACTTGCACATTTTTTCACCTTTCTTATTTTTAAATTTAAACACAATTTTACCTCCATCATCCTGTTTCTTACCAAAACTTTTTAACCCCATTAATGGTTTATACATAGGCATCTGTGCAGGGTGTGGCATTTTGTCAATCAGGACCTGGGTTGCAGCAATTTGGATGTATGATACACAGGCGCTGTCTATTTATATTTTTCTATCATATATATACAGTATATAAAAATATCTCTGACACTGTTGTCAGCAAAAAGGCCTTCTGTTAATGAGATATAAATGTTA